>NW_005843263.1:23423-23792 GCF_000455745.1 Alligator sinensis | reverse complement strand
AGATGCCTATCTAACCTCCTCTTGAAGACCCCCAGGGTAGGGGAGAGCACCACCTCCTTTGGGAGCCCGTTCCAGACCTTGGCCACTCTAACTGTGAAGAAGTTCTTCCTAATGTCTAGTCTAAATCTGCTCTCTGCTAGCTTGTGGCCATTATTTCTTGTAACCCCCGGGGGCGCCTTGGTGAATAAAACCTCACCAATTCCCTTTTGTGCCCCTGTGATGAACTTATAGGCAGCCACAAGGTCGCCTCTCAACCTTCTCTTGTGGAGGCTGAAAAGGTCCAGGTTCTCTAGTCTCTCCTTGTAGGGCTTGGTCTGCAGGCCCTTAACCATACGAGTGGCCCTTCTCTGGACCCTCTCCAGGTTATCC
>NW_005843263.1:8250-22963 GCF_000455745.1 Alligator sinensis | reverse complement strand
ACCGGACTGTGTAGTCATCCAAGTCACAGCCTCTTAACTTGTTCACCAGTATGGGGTGGGATACCGTATCGAAAGCCTTCCTGAAGTCTAAGTATACGACATCCACCCCTCCTCCTGTGTCCAGGCGTTTTGTAACCTGGTCATAAAAAGAGACTAGATTAGTCAGGCATGATCTGCCTGCTACGAACCCGTGCTGGTTTCTCCTCAGCATAATTTGTCCTGCCGGGCTCTCGCAAATGTGAGCCTTGATAATTTTTTCAAAGACTTTGCCAAGGGTGGAGGTGAGACTAACTGGCCTATAGTTGCCCGGGTCCTCCTTCCTCCCCTTCTTGAAAATGGGGACCACATCGGCCCTTTTCCAGTCCTCCGGGACTTGGCCCGTGTGCCACGAGCGTTCAAATACTCCCACCATTGTCTGTGCAATGACGTCGGCCAGTGCCTTCAGTACCCTCGGATGGAGCTCATCCGGGCCTGCTGACTTAAACGCATCCAGTTCTTCCAAGTGACTCTGTACCATCTCAGGGTCTACACATGGTAGTCTGGCTCCTTGCTGCTGCCTCTCTACAACCCCAGTGAGAGACTTGTCTTGCCCCTTTCTTAGGAACACTGAGGCAAAGAACTCGTTGAGGAGTTCAGCCTTGTCCCCCCTGTCCGTCACCAATTGCTTCTGCCCTTTTAGTAGGGGTCCTATTCCTTCCTGGGCCTTCCTTTTACTCCCTATATATCTAAAGAACAATTTCTTGTTATCCTTTACTTGGGATGCCATCCTCAGCTCCATGGTAGCTTTGGCCCATCTAACTGCCTCCCTACAAGCACGAGCAGAGGAGGTATACTCCTCTTTGGTGATTTGTCCCTGTTTCCACTTTTTATGTGCTCCCCTTTTGGCCCGTAGGCTGCCCTGGATTTCTCTGGTCAGCCAAGGAAGCCTCCTGGCCCCTTTCCCTCTTTTTCCTCGCATCGGGATTGTCTCCCTTTGTGCCCGAAGGATGATAGAGACATTCCAGGATGTGTTCCAAGAAACCCCAGGACTAGCGCAGGGAATTGAGCACAAGAGCTGGATGCCACCAGGTACACTAGCCAGGGAAAGATGGAGGCCTATACCAGAGCATCTGCAGCAAGAGGTACAACAGGTGATAGAAAAGATGCGGAAGCATGGAATCATCAGGCCATCTCAAAGCCCATGGCACAGTCCAATCGTACCGGTGGCCAAACCTGATGGGTCACTTTACCTTTGCATTGACTTTCGAAAGTTAAATGCACTAACGACCTTCGATGCATTTCCTATGCCCAATATTGCCCACCTCGTCGAAAGAACTGGAGAGGCAAAGTACATATCCACCATTGACCTAACAAAAGGGTACTGGCAAATCCTGATGAGAGCTGTGGATTGTGCCAAAACTGCTTTCGGAACCCCTTGGGGCCTGTTCGAATTTGTACGTATGGCCTTTGGGCTAAATGGAGTGGCAGTCACCTTTCAAAGGCATATGGATGCCCTGCTGGCACCACGCGCGGCATATGCAGCAGCTTACATTGATGACATAATCATCTTCACCACAGATTGGCCCTGGCATCTTGATGTCCTGAGAGCGGTCTTGGGAGAGCTTCAAGCAGCTCTAGATGACCGCCAGTTCCAAAAAATGCAAACTAGCGGGCACAGAAACCAAGTACCTGGGGTTTCATGTAGGACAGGGGACTATCTGACCCCTGGCAGACAAGGTGGAGGCAATATGCCGGTTTCAGAAACCACACAACCATCGGCAACTCCGATCCTTTTTGGGGCTCATCAACTATTATTGAAGGTTCATACCACACTTTGCAAAACTCACAGCACCCCTCATGGATGCTCTCAAAGAATGGGTATCAGGGACACTAAAATGGACGTCTGAGATGAAAAGAAGCTTCGAAGATCTGAAGGAAGCCATGTGTCATGAAGTGATGGTACATACTCCCAACTTCTCCGTTCCTTTTATTTTACAGATGGACACATCTGGCAGCGCCCTGGGGGCCGTGCTGTTGCAGAGGTGGGAGGGAGAAGAACGCCCAGTCGCCTTCGCAAGCCAAGACCAGGTACACCATGATAGAGAGGGAGTGCCTAGCTATACGCTAGGTCCTGGTGGTGACAGACCATGCTCTACTGCAGTGGTTAACCAAAAAACAAAGTGAAAATACCCGCATTACCCGCTGGGCACTTGCTCTTCAACCATTCAAATTCACAATAACGCACCACCCTGGCAAGGATAACCTTGTGGCAGATTTCCTCTCTAGGTATCAGAGCAGAGGAGCCAACTGAGGAGGCATGTCTAGCACATGAGAGGGAACATCAGGCTATACAGAAGGGCTTAGATGTCAAGATGCCACAAGGCAGCTTAAGTGGGGAGGTCTGTGTCAGCAAGAAGCCCCTGCAGGCTCTTAGGGGGCTGGGGGAAGCCCCGAGAACCCCCACAGGGAACAAGCAGGCCCCCCACACCCCGGGAAACTTACCTCCAGGAGCGCAGCTGGAGCCTGAGCCATGGCCGCGTGAGCTGGCATTATACCGGCTCTTTATACAGCTGCTACTGAGGCAGGGGAGTGGTCGGCTAATTGCGGCGGCTGCGGACGCTGCTGCGGGAGATATAAAAACCCCGCTGGAAGCCGGCAGGGGGGGAAGGAGATGGAGTAAGCTAGCAGGGAGCCTGCCAGGCAGGCAGTGACTCCAGAGGCTGGCTGGAGTGCCACAAGCCAGCTGGGCACTGTGAGTTTATCAATTTTGTCGCAGGCCAACTGGGCTGTTTGATTCAGTTTTGGATGGAGGAGGCAAAGTTGGGAGTGAAGTAAAGGCAAATTTATTATAGCTTACACATACACAACAGTTAACAGAAAGATAAATGCGATAAGTAGATAATGCAGTATTAAAGAGCTAATAGTAAATAACAGATAATAACAACAGAAAGATAGATCAATTCTGTCACAAGCCAACTGGGCACTGCGAGGGTATTAGCCACTGGGCTGTTCAAAACAACAGATTGACAGACATGGGTTGGCAACTTATCGATAGTCCCTCAATGCCAGGTACGCGTCAAGTGATCCCAGCAAAGTCAGGCGTCCCCGATCGACACTGTCAGAGGGATTACCGGGGAAGAGGATTACCGGGGAAGATCCCTTGATTGGGATCTGATCCTCACTCACACCGGGAGTCCGACTCACAATGTTGCCCTATAGCTGTTACCCTATGGGATTGAAAGGTGTTAAAAATTATCATAAAAGGTTACTACCCAACCTCGGGTTTATCCAATAAGCAAATTATAATGCAGCACCTTTTAGGTTTGAATTTGACATTGCTTTGCCTAAGCCCCAACCCCTTTTAGGTTTCATTTGAATATGCTTTCTTGGGATGTGCTTTCCTGGAATGTGTTGGGTGTGCCAGGTAATTGGATCCAGTTTTTTATCGTTAAAGCTGAACCCTGAGCAGAAACTGTTAGGTCAGCTAATCTTGCATCTACAGCTTTGCCTATGGGGCCCAGTCAGTTCCACAAACAGTTAATTTTATCATTTTGGTTAAACTTATGACAGACAAGTTACATTTGCGGTTTACAAACTGACAAGCTTTATATTATTTAATACTACCTGCTTAGGCAAAATACCAAATGCCTCTAAAAAGCACATATTTATTGCGTATTAATCCCTCTGGTTTTGGCCGTCACACTGGAGCATTGGAGCTGGCACTGCATCTACGTCAGGAGGAAAGGGGAGCAGCGTCCTACACTGGGCTGGGGAAAATCAGTCCCCACCCACTGGCAATCAAAAGTTTAGAGGGGCGTCCCTCTCACTCGAAGGGAGAAGGATGCCAGACAACGGTAGCCCAGCCCTTTGGCACCAGGGACTGGGGCTCCAGCTGCCTTAACATCTAGGCAATTGATCGATGCTAAAGCCGACGCCTGACCCTTTGGAGAAGGGGCTTACACGGAATGGCGGAACAACAAAATCCAACCTCGGAGCAGTTAGCGAGTGGACAGGGTGTAGGGGAGGCGCAGCCTCGAGGAACATTGCATCACAAATGTGAGTACCCCTGTCACTGGGACATCCAGGAAGAAGAACTCCACTGAATCCCTCCTTTTTCCGTTAACATCAAGTCATGGCAGGTGAGTTGAGGGGCACTCTGGTAAAGGGGGATGGTGTGGTACTCACCACGTCCGCTAGAAACGCCACACTTAGATCCACCTGAGTGTGGAACTCTCCCACCTCCAATACTACCAAAACACCTGTGGACCTGGTACCCTTGATCCTGTGAAACTGCCCCCAGTTCTTCCACCCTGTGGCAGGGCACCTTTGATGCCTTGCCACATTTAAGGCAGAAAACAGGTAGCAGTCAGGTGCCCGATGAGGTCAGTCATTTTAGCTCAGTGCTGTAAGCTGGGCTGCAGTTTGCTGCAGGAAGGAAGAAAGTAACATCAGGCTGAGAGCCTACTCTGGGAATATCAGGAGGTAAGGGCAGGGGCTAAGGGGTGGAGGTGACCCCTTGTCTTGGGTAAGATATAAAACTGCATCCTGCTGGGGAATAGTGGTCTGGTGGGGCTCCTGGTGGTGTGGGAGCCCCCAGGAAATGCCAGGCCACTTACCTCCCTGGTGAAAGGTGGGTCAGGGTCCCTTATAACCCCAGCCCCACATCCCTGGTAGTGTTCTAATGAGCAGGGGGAGTCCAGGGCTCATTAAGGAGCCCTGAGGCAGAGCTCAGGCTGGAGGAGGGATCTGGGGCTGTGCCCAGGCAGCAGGATAAAACCTGGGGGTGTGAGTGAAACCCAGAGAGAGAGAGATGGGTGATGACTAGAGCGGGCCAGTGAGTAGAGGCACCATGAATATGCAAGTGTGCAGGTCCAGTGGGGGCATAGTGGCCCAGCAAGAGGCCAGGAGCGAAGTAGGCCAGCAGTTGTAGAATCGCTTAGTCGATGCTCAGGTGAGGGTAGCAGGAGATACCCAACAGACTGCGCTGGGGCTGACTGAGGTGTGGAGAGACAAGCCCAAAGCCAGGTGCGGCCAGGTGGTATGAATGTGGCCCTGAGAGAGAGGGCAGTATGAAAGAGGCTGGGTGAGAGTCAGCAGAGTGAATGGGACCCCAGTGAGAAAGGGGTGGCATGAGAGTGGCCCTCCAGGGCTGTAGAGTAGAGCTAGAACTGTGCGCCCAGTTTGCCCATAGGCCGGAGAAGTAACGCACACGGAGCAACACCTTTGAGGCATGGGACCCATGGAGGGAAGGTCAGAGTGGATATTAAGGCCCTTGTCAGCCAGTAATGGGTAGCCTCCTGCCTTAGTAACAACTCTCATATTTTTCTATCAAGGCATGGCAGATGAGTGAAGCAGGCGGTTACCCCAGGAACAGGGCATCCAGCAGACACCCAACGAGGAGGTCACCCTGCTACACATTTCCAATCCCACCCCTGATAGCACAGGTAGCTTGGGATGCTGCCCCCACATCTCGCCCCTGCAGACTCCCCTGCACCCTGGCACTTGCTGCCCTCCTCTAGCACTCCCAGTCTCCAGGGATTCCTGTGGCAGGGAGGTCCCCAGGCCTGTCTCATGAAGCCTGCAGCCTGAAAAAACTGCAGGTTGGTGCAATTGGGTGTTAGCCCAGTAGAGCCTGAGGTGGCAGGAGCACAAGGAATGGCCAAGGCTTAGCTTGGAAAAACTGCAGTTCAGCATGGGAGCATACAGAGCAGCTGGGGCTCAGGACAGCAAGTATCAGGATGCAGGGGTGTCTGTAGGGGTGGTAGACACATAGATGCAGGTAGGGGCAGCAGCCCCAGCTACATGCACAATCAGGGGCAGGATTGGGGGTGGTTATGTGGGGTCAGGGATGCCATGGGGGTGGTTAGTGGCATCAGGGGGATAGTGAAACAAGTCTACACCTAGATGGACCTAAGCAGAAGAAAAATGGGTTCTACATCATCGCTGCTGGCCTACTTGAGGAACTTCTTTTTCTTACATGTCATGAAATCTGCTTAAATAGTCACTAGGATAACTCCTCAATTTGTTCTTATTAGTTAGTCAGATCCGTACATGGTCAATTCAGTCTGTATGTATCCATAGTAACTTACAAACACTCAATTTACTATCAATATGGTTATTTTTGAATCCATTTATTTTGAAGTCTGTACTTTTTGGTCCCTTGCATTTTGAACTAATGAGGCTGTACTGTATCATGTATAAAACTCAACAAACCAGGCAAAAAAACAACCAAACAAAAGGTGTTGTTTCTGTCATCCTGCAGTAATCAGAATTAAGCGTACATCTCTTTCAGATTCATAAAATCTTAACCTTCTTGAACATCTTGATAGCGTCTCCCAAGCTTCCCTGAAAGTTATTTCCATATCTGAGTTACTGTTTTCAGTTTGTTAAAAACAGTCTGAAGTGCTGTGAAATAGGAGTCATATTAGCAGAAGTAGTGAGCACACAGCAGAATGGCAGAAAAGCCAATTTAATTATTGGAACATCAAGACCATTAAAAAGGAGAAAAGGTCATGATGGCTTGTGGAATGAGGAGTTCAAAAGGAACCCAGGAGATTCTAGTGAAATCATGCGACTCGCTCACTGCTGCCTGCCTAGAAATGCAGCTGCCACCACCAGTTGGCTTTAAAATTTGCATGGAGCAGGATCAAAGGGGGGCATGACTGCACCATGGCACACCCTGGATCCGGCCCTGCATGCACCTATGATTGCACTGTGAACATGTCTGTGCACAGCTCCGCGCTGGAATCCCACAGGAGCAGTTCTGGAGCCTGTTGCAGTAGCAGTTGGCCAGCTGCTCTCTGTGCTTCCCAGGCCCTCTGCATCAGCTGCAGCGTGGACCTGTCTGGGCTACCTTGGATAGCGCTGATCCCGATTCCCACTTCAAGCAGGGGGCTGGACTACAGCAGCATTTCCCTGCCCATGGGTTGTGACCCAAAAGCGTGTTGCAAGAACATATGAAAGGGTGTGAACAAACTTTAAAAATGGATTCTCCTTTAAAAGAGAAAAATGTGAGAAACGGTGGCTTCTCCCTTGGAGGCTGGTAGTCCCAGCCACACGCTGTTGGGGCTGGGGGGTAGTGTGCCAGGGGTGAGAGGCACTGGGACGGCACTGGCCATCAGCGTTTACAAACGGATGCTGGTACAAAGAAGACTGGAAGCGACTGCACTGCATGACCTGCGCAGGTGTCTTCTCTGTGCGCCTGAGGGAGCAGCTGCAGAGCAGGCACTGAGCAGAGAACGAGGGTGGACATAGCTGGGGGAGCAAACGTGCGGTCCCGCGCTCCCGGAGATTGGGCCCTCCTGGGCAGCGCCACCCACTAAGGCTCATTCGGGCCTCGCAGCAGGACACGCCCGCCCCCACCTCCCAGCGCGCCCGGCGAGCACACGCCAACCCCACGGCGCCCCCAGCAGGCCCCGCCCCGGCCCCGCCCTGCGGGGCGGCCAACCAGCAACAGGCAGAGCAGGGACTAGCCCGCCTCTCGGCTGAAACTACACTTCCCAGCGTGCCCGGCGCTACCCAGAATCCCACTCGCTGGAATTATTTTCCCCCTCCCCCCCGCGCTCTCGTTTCCCATGATGCCGCGCGGCACCGCGCGTTCTTATTGGGTGGATTTGAAAAAGTGCCGCGACGCAGGCTGCAGTGGTCCTCCTTAGGCTCGAGGCGCCTTGTGGGCTCTTGGGTTTCACTTGTTTGGTTACTGAAAAATACTAGAGCAATTTTGTGGCAAAGCACTCGGGAAGACCCTAGCAGGCCAGGCCAGGCTCTGGGTTCCTATTTGCAATCTTTGGGCTTATTTTGTGAATCATGTTTGTACACTAAAGGTTGCAGCAATTATCATTTAACAACTGTAATTACTCGAGGCGCCTTGTGGGCTCTTGGGTTTCACTTGTTTGGTTACTGAAAAATACTAGAGCAATTTTGTGGCAAAGCACTCGGGAAGACCCTAGCAGGCCAGGCCAGGCTCTGGGTTCCTATTTGCAATCTTTGGGCTTATTTTGTGAATCATGTTTGTACACTAAAGGTTGCAGCAATTATCATTTAACAACTGTAATTACAATAGGTTAAAGGGGGTGTGTGTACACACACCCACACACACTTCTTAAATTGCATATATTTATATCCCTAATTTGGGGGCATGTGTTTACATGAGAAAATATGGTAATATTAAAGGTCATAGAGTGCATCTGATAAAGATCTATGATTGTTGGCATCCTCTTGCTTCAGCCTTTCAGGTTGGAGATTCTTTAATTAATATCTGCTGAAACTTCCCGGCTCTTCTTGGATAATAATAACTCTTGTTCCAGCATGCTTTATGTATTGGACAATTCTGTACTTACGTGCACTGTGTGAATTTTTTAACTTGCACTATGTTGTTTGGTTATTTTTGGTTATGCCGTGATACTTAAATAATTGGCTTTTTAGTCTTTGCAGAATGGAACCAGTTCTGGATCCAGAAACGATTTTTAGACCATCCTATATTGCCAGTGTTGAGCTACCTTTGAGAACTGGGCCAGTAAATGTTGAAGATATCAAAACAAACCTCTCTGATGAATTTTCCTTGGCTGCTTCAAGCTTGGATATGAGTCAGGTGAGAATAAAATAGTATATTGTTCACCTCGAACTTTAAATGAGCTTGCATTGCAATGTCTCTCTGTGGTAGTTTAATTACTTTTATTAGTTTAAAGAATAATGTATGCATAGTTCTGCTTAAACATGGAAGGGGAGTACTAAAGTTGGTGCTGTTGCATCTCTGCCTTGCTAGATCTGTCGCGCTTTGCGATTGCTTCAAGTATGCATAAACACTTGAAAGGACTGCCACATGTCAGTGCAGGCAGGGAAATACAAAAGTGCTGAGCCATAAGGAATACACATACATCTTATCTGCGTACACATATCTTGTACCATTCTAGTACTATAATAAGCCGAAGTTTGTCTGTTGGTCCATAACACTTTATTTGCACTCTGATTAGCTGATGAAAACAGCCAATCGGAGTGCTCCAAGTGTGGGGGAGCACTGCCATGATTCGGAAGCCAAGCCGAGGTCAGCAGCACTGGCCCTGGCTTCCCCACTCTGCTCCCTGCAAGGGGCAGAACAGTGGCAGCATGGGGCATTAGGTGATGGCACTCCATCCCCTGCCTCTCCCCCCTCACCACCCTGTCATTCTTCCCCCCCGATCACTTTTGACTGGCAGTTGGCTAGTATGTTGTAATAGAAGGACAACGCTAACAGCATCTTCCTTATGCCATAGTTTAATTACCAACCAGAAGCTGATAAGTATAACCAGTATTCTGTAGGAAATGTTGGCAAAAATCTGCCGTTTCATCTTGCTCAGCCCCTCTTAAGTTAAATGATTCTTCAGCTAAGAAAGGATAGCATGGAGGTGTATTGATGGTTCTTATTTTTGCTTCTTGGCTTGAACTTAATACCATGTATTATTTTTTAAAACAAACTTCTGCTGGGACCAAAAGACTTGTAACTTAGTTGAGTGAACTACTATAATAGATGATATAAGGGACAGTAAAACCTGAAATAATTGGCCTTACTTAACAGCACAATAAAATAATGTTGCCTTATTAAACTAAGAATTTGTGTAAGTTGACTAACTTTCAAGGTAATAGTCATATCTTTTCCTTTAAGCCGAACAGCTTTGTGTGCAAGGAACATGTACAAGTTTGCCTTCGAATTAGGCCTTTCACATCATCAGAAAAAGAACAGGAATTTCAGGTGTGTCTTCTCTTTTAAATGCTTGCTTCTTTAATATTAAACTTTAGAATACTACTTAGTTTAAAATGCAAATGTACCATCACTACCACTTTCTTTTCCTTTTCATAGGAATGTGTTTCTATTGAAGACTCAACTAGTGTTATATTGAAAGCTCCAAAGAACTCCATGGCCTGTCGACTCAGTGAAAAAAACATGGGGCAGATGATGCAGAAATTCATGTTTTCACATGTAAGCAGACAATTAGTTCACCGTGTTAAAGCCTCTTTAAACAAGCAGTTACATTTGTTTAATCTTTAGCTCATTAGTACGTTGTCCTTTTCAAAATAAGAAGTATACATTATTTATCTGATTTAAAAATTCTTAGGAGTAAAAGCCCCCAATGATTGTTCAAATTTGAAGATGTTGAGTGACCTCTTGCTACTGCTTAGGTGTTTGGACCTGAAACAACCCAGGAAGAGTTCTTTGAGGGCACAATGAAACAACCAGTACAAGACTTCTTGGAAGGACACAGTCATCTTATTTTCACTTATGGTGTAACAAATGCTGGAAAAACTTACACATTCCAAGGTATGAGCAATTTCTTGAAAAGCAAAATTAAAAAAATCTATTTTATCAAATTCTTATTTAACCTTCAATTATTTAATTGTTTTGGAATAGTTGTTTTTCTTGGGGGAGGGGGGTGAGGTATGTGTGCCTGCATTCATTAGTGCATACTAGCTAATTTGTGTGGACCTTTGGCCTAAATCCTGTTTTACCTTTGTTGCTGAAATGTGATTCTATTCAATTGCCCCTGGGGGGGGGGGAAAGCATTAATATGTCAGCTCTTTCATGTGCCTTCATCTTGGCCTTAACAATAAGTTGCAAAAAAAAAAAGATGGGAGTTCCCGCCTACATTTTACACTAATGGTTTTTCAAGGATTGAGTGGGGTAGAATAGAATTGTATCGGGGGTCTAAATTCTAGTTCATCTATCGTGTCCACCCAGAGTTACTAGTGCACTAAATTTGTGTCCGAACTTGCTGTGTGCTGCTGTTACCATGTAGATAAGCCTTAGAATCCCATGTATCAAAAAGGGGAAAACAAATCTGTCTCCTGATATGGGTGTCAACATCAAAACTAGCAATACTGTATACCTTTAATAGAGAGTGAATGGTGCATGCCATTCTGGATATGGGAAAAAAAGGCAACGACTAATACTTATAATATTAGCTTCTTTCTAAGAAAATGGAGAAGCTCCAACTTGGAAGTTACTGAAAGCAAATATTAGTTTCAGCATTGATTAATCATTATAGTGATCAGACAAGTTTGAAAAATGTACCCACTTTCAAATATTTTAAAGTCTTAAACAGTATTGCCACTACTGTGCTTAATATTCTCTGACAGTCTTATGTCTCCTAAAGCTGTAGTTTGGTATTAGTAATGCTCAGTATCACTGCAGACCAGAAGATGTCATCCTTCCTTTATTTGGTTCCAAACTCTCCTTTTTATTTCCACAAAGAAAAGGAAGATATTTTAAGAATACGTGAACTCAACCACGCTTCATCATTAGCAAAACAATCATTTTGGCTGTTTTTTCAGAGTGTTTGTTATCCAAAAATGTAAAAAAACAGCACAAAGTCCAGTATAGTGCTATATTAAATTATTCAGAGAAAAGAAACAACATATTAGCTTACACCATAGTGACTTATTTCCTGAAGAACTAATGATGGACTGTTATTAAAAACCATTGACAGCTCTTTCAGAGGGTCATTTAATCTTGGAGTGGAAGGAGAGTTTGTATGTTGAGAATCTTTCTTGTACTCAGATGTTTGACACCTTAATTTAGAAATTCTCATTTGCTGTTAGAGCTTTTAAATTTTGTTGTGTTTTTAAGGATTTTTTTTTCCTTTAGGATTATATCTTGTGTATTTTATCTGTTGTGTTGAACCTGAAAAGCTGTGAAATCATAGTAAAGCTCTGGATTCAGAGCAGTCGGGTATGTGGAACTGGGTCTGTCTTTTTCCCTGCAATTTTCAAAAAATAAGTCTTCAACTTTTTACCTACTACCTTTTTCAGAGAGAGGTTAGAAACATCTTTTTACAAACTACTTTGCATTTGGCTCTGCTTCCCACGTAGCTAGCTTCATGACTTCCTTTAATTTCTATTGATATTTAGTGAGGGTCTCATCAAAGTAGACCCAGTTATTTTGGAGGGAGGGGCAGGTAAAACACCTGACCATGAGGGTTGATTTTGGAGAGAGAAAAAATGGCCAGATCAGATGTTAAGTTAATGATGCACCTATTTGTAACCCCGCCCCCTGTAAGCAGTAGTCCCAACATAGCCTCTTACATTTTTGATCCCAATGTCAAAAAAACCCCACACTAGAAAAAAGCAGTGTGGCACACATGGTGGCAGTGTGCACCACCTGAAACGAGGCTGGATGACCAGAGCCACAGTTCAGTTGCCTGTTTGTCTCCCTTCTGCCAGATCGCTGCTGCTGGAGCCCCAGGGGGCCCCCAGGTAAGGCTGCTAGGGCCAGCCCAGGTGCTGGCTCCAGCCTCCCCTACCCCACCTGGGGCAACTTGCCATGCCCAAGAGTACACATGCACAGGTGTTACCCAGGGACAAGTAGCAGCGGCACAACTTTGTGCTGCTGCTGTTTGTCCTCAGGGAAACACACGTACGCACTTGTCTGGATGTGCCCTTTGTGTCCGTCCTACTTTGGCAGCCAAACCAAAAGATCCAACTGGCAGGTTGAGTAGCTGCATCTGAGCTGTAAAAATCTGCATTAAAAATGATGGACTAAAAGTTCCAGTATAGCAGTGTGCCTTATCAACCAGTGCTTATAAAACATAAGGCACTTGTGAAATGGAAGGATGAAAAAAAAATCATGCATGCAAATGGAATAAAATGTCTTTGAAACAGCCTTGCTGGCATCCTGGCTTAGTTACAGGTGCTTCCTGAACAAACACCTACCTATCAGTTAGCCTGACATACTGATAATTTTCCAATTAAACAAATTGCCACCAGAGAGGCAAATTAAATCACTTCTTTACACTTACATTTGTGTATTTTCATGCTTTGAGACCAATATAGTCTACCTTTTTGTATATAATGGTTAGCAAATGTACTGGGAGAGAAATTACAGTGAGCAGGTAAGAAAGGGAAAGCTGTTGTGCTCATGACCTCTTCCTGAGTTTGTTTTTTGGGGGTTCTTTTTTGTGTGTGTGTGTGTGTGTGTGTGTGTGTATTTGTTTGTTTTAAAAATAAGTTCAGTAGCTTTTTCTCTTCCTTTCTCTTCTGAATAGTCAACATACCTAGCCCAAGAGTGGAAAGTAATAAGAATTAGATTGCCACAATTCCCTCTGGCTACTATTAAGTTTTTTTTTTTTCTATTCAAGGGCATAAAAAGGATGCAGCTCCCTTATTCAGCATTTATATGCATCCTTTTCCCGTCTGTTCTGACTACATGGAGTTCACTTTAAAAGAACTCCTAGGAATAGCAAGCAGAAAACAAACAGAAGTCCTTTTGGAGTACACAAATTCAAAGGAACAATGGCAGGAACAAAAAGTGAGAAGACGTGTTGTGTGTGTATTTTTCCCACCCCCCCTCTCGGTGCCAGCTGAAAGTTGCATAGTTGTTTTGTCCAGAACCTGAAGATCTAATTGAGAATTTAGAACTCTACTAGTGTGGTGGATGAGGCCTGGGGTAGTTGTTAGCTGCTGCTGGAGGAGATGGTGATAAAGTGCAAGAGAGCAGTCTGTCTCTAGGTATTTGTACACACATCTTTTCATTCGGTGACGTGCCAGAAATCTGCTTCTGAGCAGACTCGATTAATCTAGTCTGTGCCGCGTGTGAGTTGACGTGCACTGCGCTGCGCGCAGTTGTATAAGTGGTGAAATGCATGTCAATGTAAAGAAAATGGTGACAGTGCACTTTTGAACTAAAGCACCTCTAAGGCTTTTGAACTAAAGCACTTTAGAGGTAAAAAACCCCCAAAAAACAAAAAACCCCACACTAGAAAAATGCAGAATGGCACACATGGTGGCAGTGTGCACCACCTGAAACTGGAGGTACTTCAGTTCACAAAAAAAAATAATTTTTTTTTTTTTTTTAATGGTTTCCTTGCACACCTCCTGGCATGCTGGGGAAAATATCTTCATGTTCCACTAATTGGCACGCATGCTGGGGGTTGCCAATTCCTGCCTTAAAACAAAGGGCAAAAGCTTCAGGCTGGACATAAGGAAGAACTCCTTTACTGTCTGAGCCCCCAAGGTTTGGAACAGACTGCTGCGGGAGGTGGTTCAAGCGCCCACTTGGAACGCTTTCAAGACACATTTAGATGTTTTACCTTGCTGGGATCCTATGATCCCTGCTGACTTCCTGTCCCTGGGCAGGGGGCTGGACTCTGATCATCCAGGTCCCTTCCACCCGAATGTCTATGAAAAGCGACCAACACCGTTTTCTTTGCATTGACATGCATTTCACCGCTTATACAACTGCACATTCCGCAGCACCAGGCTCTTTGAAAACGCCTGACGCTGCAGCTCTTGCATGTATAAAAATGCCCTTCAAGCCCAGAGAAACAGCAAATGGGAATCTGAGTCAGTTGAACCTGCCTAAATTTTCAAAGGGGAAAAGTTTGGGTGCTAGTGTGTGGGGTGTGTTTTTTGTTTGTTTTGTTTTTGTTTTTTTTAATAAAAACTATAACAACAATAATAACACTTGTCTGACTGCTAGTCATCTCTGAATAAACTATAGACTTTTAAAAAGTTTTTTAAGTTGGTCACTAATCATCTGCTGGTCATAACTCCCAACAGAGAAACGTCTTTTAGGCATCATCAAATATAGTTTGGAGCCCCATTGGGTTATGTCTTTTAACAGTGGGGGCTGCAGTTTACTATGTCTGAGAACTGAGTTCCATCCTAGAGAGCAGTGACAGTTTTTGCTTCCTTCACTTAAGAAATATGCTTGAAGGACTACAAAGACAGTCTTGTGTGCAGTTTTCCTTTTAGCTATGACAACATA
>NW_005843263.1:0-8219 GCF_000455745.1 Alligator sinensis | reverse complement strand
ATTCCTACTTTCTTGTTCTTTCTTTCAGGAAATAATTTATCAGTCTCTCCCTCCTTGTTTCCAAGAAAATACAAATCTCTGACCTGATGTATCTTATTTACAGGGACGGAAGATGATGTTGGTATCCTGCCAAGAACTATGGATATGCTGTTTAAAAGAGTTCATGGTAAAATGTATCCAGAAATGGATCTCAAGCCGCATAGATGTAGAGAATATATAAAGCTGACTAAAGAACAAATGAAAGAAGAAATTGCTTTTAAAAATTCAATTCTTCGTCTAACAAAAGAGGTATGGCAGTATTTCTTTATACAATACACAGCCTTCTAAAAAAGATCTTATTGGCCTTGTCAGGATCTTATTTCCTCTGGAAATAAGGCATCAACAGGTACTCGTGAATCTGGAAAGTTGTTCGAAATGAAAAGAAAAGCTGTCTTCACAGGGAAGGAGCAGAATTGAAAAGAACTGAAGTAAACTATAAACAGTTGGATCCAAATGGCTTTTTTGATTTAAGGATACCCAATTATTTCAGATTTTTTAATTACAATAGACTGGAGTGGCACTGTAATTGAAGGCTTATGTTGACTAAAAACAGTTTTGCAAATCAAAAGTGTTTTTTGTCTTCTACTCTAAGCATAAACATTGGATAATTGGCTGACTTTAATGGCATTGGTCCTGATTGGCACAAACTAAGTTCTGAAGTACACGGAGCACCAGCTAAATAGAAATGAGCAATGAGTACACATTTAGACCAAAAAAGAAAAACTCTCTCTAAAGGGAGATTGAAAATTCCCCCAAATAACTGTTTCACAAGATTTGTTTTGGATGTTCTACTGTTAGTCAGCTGAAACTATTGTGTTGAAAATCAAAATTCTCTGGAAGGAAGGTGGCAGTAAAGTCCTTTAAATAAGATTATGCAGACTTGTAGGAAAGTGCAAAAAACATAAACGTCTTTTGCCTTGTAAGTTTAAATGCTTAATTGATGGAAATTTTTGTTGTTGTCGTTGTTTTTTAGTTCAATAATCAAGAACTTAGGTTTTAACATTTCTGATTATCCATACATTAAAAAGACGCTTGTTTTGATAACCGAATTGCCACTGATAAAATTGTAATCTTTCACCCAAAATTCGTCTTTCAGAATAAAAATGATTGATTGAACAGTAAGAAATGTCAGTGTAGTACAGACTGTTTGCCTTGTTGATGTCCCTTTCCTCCTGTGGTTTGGCCAAAATATAACTGAACTATCATACTCTTCTGGTCTGTAACATACAGCGTAAATCAAAGGTTGCTAGTTTCCTTTAAAAAACATTGTATTTTTAGTGATATTAGGTTTTTGGGTTTTTTTTTTTTTAAGCTTTTAGTAGAAATCTACTTCTGACAGTTTATGGAAATACACAAATAAAAATAAATAAAGTATTTTATTTTTTACACATGTACATATGCATACATGTATGCCTGTAATTATGTTGAAGGCATTAGCACATGTCTGCAGTTATCACTAAACAGTTTTTATGTGGCTTTAGAAATATGCACTTCTTTTTACCTACTTGTAAGGGAAGGGGACACAAAATGTGAAGGAATTTGGAATACCAGGTACAGGTCGGTGAACTTGTGCTGAAGGTTAATAGGCCAGGGCTCTGCAACATTTTTGGAGCAGGAATTTGCTTTAATAGAATTCATTTCCGAGTGGGCCACTCCCAACCTAATTCTACAGCAGCAGGCACTAAAGGGGGAAAGCAATGACACTGCTGAAGCCCCCCTACCCCTGCAGCTTAACAGCCATATCTGACCTCTGTGGGTCATAGGGCTAGGCAGGGATTCTTTTATACTCTTGTTCAGCCTGACCTTAATGAAGTCTGCTACAGAACTCATGTTTACATGCAAGACTGGTCTACTGAAGTATGTGAAGTGAAATCCTTTCTTGAAATTCTGTTGCTATATACATGCATATACCTTGTGCTGATTGCATGAGTAAGTTGATGGAATCCTAGCTTTTTGTGACCTTTGCAAATATTTTTTCATGTAATCGGCCTTTTTTTAGATGTATACCATACTCTAAGTTCTCGGTAGACACGTTCCTTTTTTTTCCCCCCTTCCAGCTATATTTTAAGAATATGCAAAAACTTCATGAAAGTTTACAATAGAAATTTATTTGATGATAAATATAGGTTGAGCCGAAAATGGTATCCTGTACTCCTTTGCATGTTGGTGTTTTTTTTTTTTTTCAGCTTGAAACATACATTTTAGTACGGTCTCTCCCTAATGTGTGATGATACATTTGTTTACCTGTGCTCTAAGTCAGTGGTTCTCAGCTTTTTTTCTTGTACCCAGAACCCTTTTGTAAACTATTTACTAGGTTGGGACTGGCCAATGTTTAAGTAGAAAACTGCCCCCAATCCCAGGCCCCAGCCCCCCCAGAGTGAGCACCCACAGTCTAGTTGGACTGGCTTGAGCAGGAGCCGCTTCTGCAGCCCAGCAGATGAGACTTGGCACAGGAGGGCAGAGTGACGGAGTAAGACTCATTGTTGCCACTGCTGCCAGAACCCTTGCACCAGCCACGCTGCCTTCACCATCTCCTGCCACCAGTCACTTGCTCATGCACTGGGCTGTGGGTCTAACCCACTGCCATGGCCTGGCTGCCGCCACTGCTCCCCTCAGGCCACGGCTCCTCCTTTTGGAGAGGAGGTGGGGTGGAAGGCAGTGTTGTCTGTGTCCCTTTGACACACTATCTATGCCTTCTTTCCCTTCTGCACCATAGATTTACCTGCAGGGAGCTGTAGGAACTGCTCTCCATGGTGCCTGGCTGCCATGTGTCCTGCCTGATCACCTTCCTCCTACTCCCCCCAGCCTCAAGCAGCTCCACGCAGGCTAGAACTCTGCTAGCCTCCAACGGGAAACCTGTAGTTTCCCATGTCTTCTCCTTTTAAAGAAGAATCCATTTTTAAAGTTTGGGGGGTTTTTTTTTGGGGGGGGGTATTTTTATTTTTTATGGGTTATTTACAACTCTTTCATATATTCTTGCGACCCAGTTTTGAGTTGTGACCCATGGGGTAAGAATGCTGCTCTAAATGAGCTCCTAGTCCAAGCTAAAGTTCAGGCTGTTGGAAATGTTGAAGACAAATAATTCCTGTCTGTTTTTAAAGCTTCTGATAATCTTATATTGACGTAACATTGCTGTTCTACTGGTAGTGCTCTAGACCTGCTTCAGAAGTTTTGGGCTTAAATATCCCTAGTTCTAACCAAGATTAATTTGACTTTTACTGCTATCAATTTTCTTTTCCTTTTTTTGTTAATAGGCAGATTTTCAGAACAGCAATTGCAGCAAGACTTCAGACGAATCTGAAGGTATGTTTCATGTAAAAGTTTGTTCTTTACTTAAATGAATAAGGGCTATTCTACTTAAGGTTGGTAACTTTCAATTCCAGTTCCAGCATGGGTTACTAGCAGCTGAAAAGTTTTGCCGTTTGTCTGTTGAATGGCCCATATCAAATAATTTTGTGACAATTCTTGTGCTTGGTTCTACAAGACGAACAACTGCAAATGGTCGTCTTGGCAGACAGTCTGAAGGTGAAGTAAAGTCTTCATACTAATGGTTTCTGATAATGTTTAGTCAGACTACAGTGTAGTTGTAGCTGAGTAAATTTTCACTGCTGCTCTTCTGGTACTATCATCCTGACAACTTGTAATAGTTAATTATACTCCAAATAAAGTAAGCATGTGTACACAAATAATCCTATACATTTGGAGTGTATTGAATTGAGCAGTGTCCTCCAAAGAACATACTTAAATCTCTTGAGCACAGTTAACTCATTTTGGTTGAAAATAAATTCTTTTTTTGAAAGAGCAAGTGAGATGTATTGATACTCCTTAACAAAGATAGTAGACGTGTACAGATGGTCAAAAAGTTTGGCGTTGTGATGAGTGTCTCACTTTAAGAAGTCCAAGCTCAGTCGAAGTTCATATTTTGTAACTAATCTCTCTTTTTATACTCTGGACTCTAATTCTGTTTTTGTTTTATTTATTTTTTTTTTAGTTCTAGTTATTTTGTGTAAAAGGGTATTTTGTATAACTAAATATTTTTGGCAGACTTGGAAGAAGTCACAAAAGAATCTGAACAATCTATCACAACTGAAGGAAGCCACATGAAATTCTCTCTTTGGGTTTCCTTTTGTGAAATTTACAATGAGTGCATTTATGACTTGCTGTTCCCAATAACAAATGACAAGAAAAGAAAGTTGTTGCGTCTTGCTCAAGATATCAAAGGCTGCTCGTATGTGAGAGGTAACTATAAAATAAATACTTTATCATGCATTTTAATATCTTTTTGGGAAAACAAATCACTTGCCCACTCTCTCAATGAATGTTAGAAACAAAAGAGAGACAGTTTTCTGTTTCTTACTTTCTCTCAATATAAAACAACTTCAAAAGCAGTTCTGCTTTTAGATTGGAGAAACCAGAGTCTAGCTGGGCATGTCTACACACGCACTTTTATGCACAGTAGCCTATCTACTACACATTAAAGTGTCATGTAAAAAAAAAAAAAAGTGCTATTAAGCTAATAACTACTCTAAAAACCATGCACATTTGTTACTGCACGTTAAGGCAGCCTAATGCACACTTTTTTTTTTTTTTTTTTTTTTTTTTTTTTAGTATCACATTGGAGATGCTAAACTTAATGCTCAATAGAAAAAGTGCCTTAGTGCACATGTAGATGCACCTGCCTTCTAATATCCATGTTGGGACAGTTGGCTTATTTAAAGTTCAATTTTTTGCAATTGTTTACCAGGAAATATAGGCAGTGGGACTGGTGTGATTTGAGAGCCCCGTGTGAGGGCACAGGATTATGGGCTGGGTGATAGGCCATGGATGCTAGCTGTGAGGCATGGGATGCAAAGTGCCTGGGGAAGGTCTGCTGGGCACTTGAAGCCCCTATGCCCGAGGTGGGTCTACCTCCTACTTTCCTGCCACGCTTTGATGGTCTAAGAAAAGAATGGGAGGTTCCTTTAGAGAGGGGGTGTCCTTCCACCCTCCGGCTGGCTACATGCTATACTGACTTGGAGCTCTGATAGGATACTTGGTTGCCATGAACTTGACTAATATGTCATTCCTTTGCTGAACTGGGGTGGGCTTTCTTCCCCACCTGCTTCAGTAGTCTTTGGGGAAAACCACCATAACTGGCCGTCCACCTTAAGGTTAGTTAGAGGTTACAAGCTCCTTCTGCTGGGTTCCTTAGGCCGTGCCAAGATGCTCCTGCGTCAGGCCTGTCTTAGTAAGAAATAAATTCCACACAGTAGAAAACTGACACTCAAAACACCCTCATCACCTAATGTGGCACTGCTTGGGGAACTGGACTTGTGTGTCTGCCGTCAGTCCTACGGTTCACTCTGGAGGTGGGTCCCCCCCAGTCCCACTCTGGCTCACTGCTGCTAATCTCCAGGGTTCAGGATCCCTCTGGGTGTCTTCTATCCCAGCTCATAGGAGCCCCTTTGGCATCCTTCCCAGGTCTCACAGTGCCTGTAGGGGCACTCCTGGTACCCTGTGCTGCCCGCTCCTGCAGTGCCCTCCGGGGCTTGTTTGGGGCCTCGACACCTTTTTATGATGTCGCCATCAGCATGCATCTTCACACGCAGGGAAAGTGTGCTTTTTTTAAAGCACTGGGGAGATGTGCGCACCTCTGCTTCTCGGGCTTAGGTTGCTGCAGGTATGGTAAGCAGCGAGTCAGCTGACCGCTTATCCCCCGTCAGCCAGGGGTGGGGGGGAAATCACTCCTGGGACCTCTGGGAGCTTTGTTGCCCAGCACAGTGACACGGCATAAGGGAAGGTTCGGAGCAATGTATATTCCCTTGGTATCAGGGCAATTAAATGGGAACAACATAATGATTCATCAAAGGTGAGGCAGGCAGGTGGTTAGCCCTGGAAAAGTGGGTGCGCCAATGACTAGACCAGCCCAGTGAGCCCCACTTGTTACAGCAATAAACTGGCTAATTTTTTTTGCGTGTCCTGAATACAGATCTATATGCATAGTACATGTACATGCATAATGATTACGTCATAAATATTTAGCAAAATAATCTTGGCTGTTCCCTTTCAAGATCTGCAGTGGGTCCAGATTTCTAATGCAAAAGAAGCTTTTAGACTTCTGAAGTTAGGATTGAAACACCAGAGCATTGCTTGCACAAAACTGAATACTTGTTCCAGCAGAAGGTGAGAGAGACCTATGAATACTGGTGGTGGCATGGATCTTTTGGTGATGTGAGAGCCCAGACAATTAGGCCACAATTTTACCCACACTGGTAAATGGGGGAAAAAAAATGTTTAGCAAAGCTAAAACAGCTTTGGAATAAGAAGCTTCTATAGAAAAGCTTACGGATTTGTTGAAACCATTCTCCTTGAAGTAAAGGCAATTAGCTCTTAACTTCCATTTGCCTTTATTCAACACCTATATGGGTTTTGAAGACTCAATGGCCTTCTTAGTATAGAATGTTGGGAATGTAGGAATAGCCTACTAATTTGACAAGTGATTGTTTTTAAAAAAAAAAAAAAAAAAAAAAAAATCCCAAAGAGAATGCAAGCCCAACTGTTGAGCATAGCTTGCTTTCTTCCTTTTAAATACACTGGATGTTTAAACTAAATATATTTAGCAGCTAGAATGGCATTTGGCTAAACTGTAAACTTGTTGGTGAAGGCATAAATGCATGTTAAAATTTTTACCAATTTGTGTACAAGTCCCGAAGAGGTTAAATGCAACTTTCCTTTTGGTTTTTAAGTAACTGAATGAGAAGTGATATTGGATCAACATACTTTTATTTGCCTTTTTTCTTTCTTTTTTTAGTCACAGCATATTCACTGTTAAAATATTAAGGATTGAAGATTCTAAAATACCTCTTGTAACACAAGTCAGTGAGTAAGTTTTGGCTTAATTTGTAATAAGCTTATTAGTTGTGCTGACTTCAACACCTGAAAAGCAAATTTAACTTTTTTAATCCTTCTTTTCAGATTAGTACTCTGTGATCTTGCTGGCTCAGAAAGATGCACCAAAACACGCAATGAGGGTGATCGATTGAAAGAGAGTGGAAACATTAACACTTCTCTGCTGATTCTAGGAAAATGCATTAATGCACTCAAGAACAGTCAACAATCAAAGTATGCGCTTCAAGAGCTATGCTTAATTTTTGTGGCTATAATTAAATATATAAAATCAAACAACTAAATATTGATAAGTGCATCATGTCTACCATAATGAAATGCACAAAAGTGTTACATTTTGATAAAATTACTTTTTTTTTAAATATGCAGTTTAGCAGAATGCTCAGGAAGCTTATTGTAGGGTTGGACTGCTGTAGCAGTGATGGTTTAGGAAATGTGAGAAGCAAGGTTTTTGTCTTTGTTTTTTGTTTTTGTAGTGATATCTTTTTATTGGGCCAACTATTTAGCTAGGAGAGATGTGCCCAAAAGCTTATCTAACAAAACTCTTGCTTTTCCACGCTCTCTTTTTCTTTTATACTTGCTATTGTAGCTCTCTAGTGAATAGTAACTTTGACTTTTAGCTGTAGGCAAAGTTGTGTGTTTGTCATTTTCCACCCCTGCTACCCTCACACATGTGCGTATATCACAAAGCGGCTGCAATTGCTAGTTTTGATTTGAGATTATATCCCGTTTTCCTTGCTTTTTATTCTTTAGAGAGCTCCCACAGGCCTGCACATCATGTAGTCCCATTTGCATACTGAAACTAAGATGCAAGTGGTGGCCAGACCTTGTGCTGCCTTTTGGTAGAAGAGCAAAACTTTGCTTTTAGAAAACAAGTACTCTAATGCATCAGAATCGAGGAAGCCATCAATCTGAAGTCCGAGCAGTTGGGTTTTTTTTTGTGAGGCCAAATTTAGGCTTGAATCATCATACACTTGCTTCTGGACAAACTCGAGCCTTTTCAGCTAGTCTTGTCTTCTATCCCCCTGCCGTTTTGCTGTATAAGAGAGATCCATGTAACCAGCCTGCGTAGGAGAAACTTGTAGTATGTATCAAGTCATGGGAAAAGTATGAAGCAAAATAATTTTGTTCAGCATCTTCAAATTGTTAGGAGATCTAAATCACTGTATGAGGAAAAATAAACAAGAATCTAAGATACTGATGATCCTTAGCCAACACACATTTATTGAACAGCATCTTAATTACTAAATTTAAATTTAAGTAAGGCATTGTTAGGTGTCTTTTCTCCCCCCCCC
>NW_005843262.1:238830-239149 GCF_000455745.1 Alligator sinensis | reverse complement strand
TTCCCCCCCGCGCTCAGCACCAGCTTGTAACTGCCCCCGGCTGCCAGCCTGGGCCCTGCACCGGCTCTGGGCTCACCCATCGGGGATGTGCATGGGGGGCCCCCCCGCTTGCTGTGTTTGCTGGCCCCCGCTGCCTCTGGGCTGCCCAGTGTGTGAGCTCTGGGTGGGCAGCATGAGGCAAACACTGCCTAACATGGCAAGCAGGGGGGGCCACAGCTGCTGCCGCCATGTGCAGCCCCAGCGCAGGGCCCAGTCTGGCAGCGGGGGTGGGTTATAAGCTGGTGCTGAGCGCGGGGGGGGAGAGTGGCCCCCTGTCCCC
>NW_005843262.1:211915-238476 GCF_000455745.1 Alligator sinensis | reverse complement strand
CCACCTGGCTCCCCCGACCCCCTGCCAGCCTGTGCCTTGCTCTGGGCCCCACTGGTGCTGGCCCTGGGACATTGGTCCCAAGACATGGGGACATTGGTTCCAAGATGGTGACCAGGGGGCAGGGCACCTGTCAGGGGGTGGGGCACCTGTCAAGGGGTGGGGCTACCCATGTGGCCCTTGACAGCTTACCACAACTTGGTAAGCAGCCCTCTGCCCAAAATAATTGCCCACCCTTTCCCTAAGGCCACACGTAGAGTGGTCGTCGTGGGAGACTCCCTCCTGAGGGGGACTGAGGGCACAATCTGCTGCCTTGACCCTTTAGCCTGGGGGGTCTGCTGGTTCCCGGAAGCCCATATCCAGGATGTAGCTGAGAGGATCCCAAAACTCGTCCGGCCCACCGACCACTATCATATGCTCCTTATCCATGTGGGCATGAATGACATAGCTTGGAGCAGTCCCAGCTGGGTCATGAGAGGCTATAGGGCTTTGGGAGCGGGGCTTAGGGGGTTGGGGGCACAGGTGGTGTTTTCCTCAATCCTCCCAGTTTTGGGCTATGAGCTGAGGAGGGAGAGGAGGATCGAGGTAGTTAACCAAAGACTGCGGCACTGGTGTCATCATGAAGGCTTCAGCTTCCATGATCACAGTCCGCTCTTTGGTGAGAGAGGCTGCAGTGGTCTGCTGGGAAGAGATGGCCTTTACCTCACTGCACTGGGGAGGAGGCTCTTCTCAGCCAGACTGGCTGACCTGCTCGACCGGGCTTTAAACTGAGCCTGCCGGGGTATGTGGGGACTACCGCCACAGAAAGCCCACTGAGCAACTTTTGCAAATCCAGCAGGCTAAGGCACTCAAGGGAACCTACCCCTACTCCAGCCATGGAACGATGTGTAGGAAAGACTAGGGCCTCCAATGAGACACTTACATGCCTATACACCAATGCTAGGAGCTTGGGGAACAAACAGGAGGAACTGGTCCTCCTGCTAAACAAGAATGACTACGATCTCATAGGGATAATGGAGATTTGGTGACCTATGACTGGGCTACAGGTATAGATGGCTATACCTTGTACAGGAGAGATCATGTAGACAAAAGGGGCGGGGGTGTAGCTCTCTATGTCAAGGAAAGCTACACATCCCTGCAAGCCAACATTGGCACCAGGTTGGCTGACTGGAGACTCTTTGGGTAAAAATCTGTGGTGAACATGGCACAGGGGACACAATGGTGGGAGTCTACTACAGACCTCCTAATCAGGATGAAGAGCTTGACCAGGAATTCACCAAGGAACTGGCTGAGGCTGCACGCTCCCGGTGCATGGTTGTCATAGGAGACTTCAACTACCTAGACATCTCGGGGGAAGAGGACTTGGCCAAATCTGAATTGTTGCAAAGGCTCCTCACGTGCATGAATGAGCTCTATCTGACTCAAGAAGTCTATGGACCGACAAGAGGCAAAGCGCTGCTTGACCTAGTACTGGCAACGGGGGATGATCTAATCGGTGACCTAATGATCAAAGGGAAGCTGGGAGACAGTGACCATGAGCTGATCATCTTCACTATCCACTGTAAAGCTGGCAAGTCAGTCAGCAATGCAGAAGTCCTCAACTTCAGGAAAGCTGACTTTGACAAGCTCAGGAGGCTTGTTGGCGAGGCCCTAAGGGACCATGACCCAAAGACGAGGGGAGCTCAGGATGAGTAGCTGCTCCTCAAGGGCGCGATCCTGAAAGCACAAGCAATGTCTATCCCATCTCAGAGGAAAGGCAGTAAAAGGGTACAGCAGCCCCCTTGGCTCTGCAGGGAACTTGTGGACTTCCTATGTCTAAAAAGAAAGACCTATAAAGGATAGAAGACTGGATCTACCTCAAAGGAGGCATAGTCTGCACTGGTCCAGACCTGTAGGGAGTGAACCAGGAAAGCCAAGGCTGCAACTGAACTCCAACTGGCTACACGTATCAAAGACAATAAAAAGTCCTTTTTTAGATACGTGGGGAGCTGGAGGAAAAGCAAGGGAACATTGGACCCCTGCTAAACCAGATGGGACAACTGATGCCCAAGAAAAAAACAACCTATTTAATGGGTATTTTGCATTGGTTTTTCACCAGTCCCAAGGGACAGCCCTGCTCAATACAGTATGGGACGGCCAGGGTGAGGGAGAATAATTACCCTTTATCAATGTAGACCATGTGAAGGAACACCTTGAGAGGCTGGACACCTTCAAGTCAGCTGGCCCAGACAGTTTACACCCCAGGGTACTTTAGGAGTTGGCAGGCATCATAGCTCAGCCACTGGCACGGATCTTCGAGAACTTGTGGCACTCAGGTGAAATGCCCGAAGATTGGAAGAAGGCCAATATGGGGCCTATCTTCAAGAAAGGGAGGAAAGTAGATCCGGGACACTACAGGTCTATCATCCTGACCTCTATCCCGGGGAAGATCTTGGAAAAAAGTATCAAAGAGACCATTCTTGACAAACTGGCTGATGGCAACATCCTGAGGGATAGCCAACATGGGTTTGTTGCAGGTAGGTCTTGCCTGACCAATCTCATCTCCTTCTATGACCAGGTGACATCACCTGGACAAGGGAGAAGAGATGGGTATCATATATATTGATTTAAAAAAAGCCTTCGATCGGATGTCCCATGATCATCTTATGGAAAAATTAGCCAACCGTGGCCTCAGCTACATCACAGTCCACTAGCTGGGGAATTGGCTCCGAGGTTGGACCCAGAGAGTGGTAAGTCAATAGAAGTAAATCATCGTGGTGTGCCGTGACCAGTGGTGTCCCCCAAGGCTCCATCCTTGGGACTATGCTCTTTAACATCTCTATTAATGATGTGAACATTGGTATCAGAAGTGGACTGGCCACGTTCACCGATAACACCAAGCTTTGGGGTAAAGCCTCCACACCTGAGGACCGGAGGGTGATCCAGGCTGACCTAGACAGGCTCAGAAAATGGATGGATGCCTGATGGCATTCAACGCCAAAAAATGCAAGATACTCTACCTTGGGAAGAAAAACCTGCAGCACACTTATAGGCTCGGCAGTGCTACGCTTGCTAGCACCATGGCTGAAAGGGACTTGGGGGTCATGATTGACCACAAGATGAATATGAGCCATCAATGCGATGTCGCAGCTGGTAAAGCGAGCAAAACTCTGGCTTGCATCCATAGATGCTTCTCAAGCAAATCCCAGGATGTCATCATCCCACTGTACTCAGCCTTGGTGAGGCCACAGCTGGAGTACTGCATCCAATTCTGGGCTCCACAATTTAAAAAGGATGTGGAGAAGCTTGAGAGAGTCCAGAGGAGAGCCACACGTGTTATCAGAGGGCAGGAGAACAGGCCTTATGATATGAGGCTGAGAGCCATGGGACTTTTCAGCCTGGAAAAGCGCAGGCTCAGGGGGGATCTGGTGGCTGCCTATAAATATATAAGGGGTGTACATCAGGATCTGGGGGAATGTCTGTTCACCAGAGCGCCCCAAGGGATGACAAGATCAAATGGTCACAAACTCCTCCAACACTGTTTCAAGCTGGACATAAGGAAGAACTTCTTTACTGTCCAAGCCCCCAAGGCCTGGAACAGACTGCTGCCAGAGGTGGTGCAAGCACCAACTCTGGGCTCCTTTAAGAGACATTTGGACGTTTATCTTGCTGGGATCCTTTGACCACAGCTGACTTCCTGCCCCTGGGGCAAGGGGCTGGACTCGATGATCTATCGATGTCCCTTGTAGTCCTAATGTCTATGAAATCTATGAAGAGAAAAAGCAAAGCAGTTAACTCACTGAGGGACATAGGGGTTATCAAAACTAATCTGGTAATCTAGGTAAATGGGATAAGAATCTGTAGACCAGGAGTGGACAATTATTTGGGCTGAAGGGCCACTTAAAGAGTTTTGATGAGCTGTTGAGAACTGGAGGGTGGGGGCAGGTGCTGACCTGGCCTCAGCCCCCCATCACAGCTGTTTGCACCACCCAGGGAGGTGGTGAGATCCCAATTAATCCTACTCATTTCTGTCTGCCCTGCACACACTGCTGGATGGAGCAGGTGGGTTGGTGGGTGCCCTGGCCCGTCTGCCCCACACCTATTGCTAGGGACACTCGACGGAGCAGGCAGGCAGGCAAGGTCTCCATGGAGATCAGCTTGGGACCCCCCACAGGCAGGGCGTGCTCAGCTAGGCAAATGGGCTGGGGCCACGGGCAGGAGTGTTGTCCAGAAGCAGGATGGGCAGGTAGAGTTGGGGCCAGGGCCAGGGCCAGGGCCAGGATCACAGGGCAGTGACAGTGCAGGGCCAGGGCCCAGGACAGAGTCATGACCTGCTCCCCACATGTCCCTGTGACAGGCACTGGTTCCTTGGGCAGCGGCTGACCCCTCCATGGAAATGGCACCTGTCACAGCGATGTGTCGGGAGCAGATCCCAGCTCTGCCCTTGCTCTGGCCACACCTGCTCATCCCACTTCTGGATGCTGCTCCCTGCCTGACAATGGCCCCATCCCATCCACCTGGCTGTGTGTGCCCTGCCTGCAGAGGCGCTGGGCTGCTCTCCAGGGAGACCCCACCTGTCCGCCCGCTGTGTCTGGTGCTAGCAGTGGGTGCAGACCTGATGGGTCATGGTGCCTAGGCAGCAGGACCTGGTCTGGCTGTGGTGACAGAGACACTGGCAGCAGCAATCAGAGTGCAAGGGCAGGAGCAAGCCACCGCCGCCACACATGCCATAGCTTGGGCTGCTCTCCACACCTAGGCTGGGCAGGGCCGAGGGACCCTCTGTGGGCCAGACAGATTCACTTGGTGGGCTGGATCCAGTCTGCGAGCCCTATTTTGCCCACCCCTGGTTTAAACCATACTTAACATTATCTAGCCTGTGGATGATTTCTTGGTCTGTTTCCTGCTCTCTCGTAGAGTGTTCATTTGAAATGGCTGACGTAACCTCACAAATTCAATCAACTATATCTATAAATCACTTAGCACTACAGTGGCATGCTCTAGTGCTGGGGCTATGGAAAAACTTGGCAGGTTTCCAGGCTTTCCGCTATTTTTGCCCTTGTCAGGCATTAAACTTTTGCATCCATTGTGATTATCAGAGTAGCAGACCTTGTCACATCCCCAGCAGAGCTACAGTGCTAACAGTCAGCAGATGCTCAAGTGAAAACCAAGATAACCAGTCTTTAGAGTTTTACGGGAGAAGAAATTAACCATTACACCCTGCTTAAAGGCAAGTATTTTCCAGCACATGCAATGTATTTGGATGATTATGTATTAACTGCACTCAGCTCCATTAAACTGAGACTGGGAAAGACCAGCTGAAAGGTCTGATTGTGCAATTATTTATTTTAGAAATCCCTGGTTATTCCCCTAATTACAGAACACAGATTATTTATTCCTTATTTTATCAACAGTTTTGATGGAAAATGATCAAATATTTCATTCTGATAAGGGTACGGTTTTTTATTATCACTTTGACTAGTACATATGATTTCAATTTATTATATCACATTACATTCTATTGAAATTAAAAACTTCAAAATACATGTATTTTATTCTGTGAAAAATTCTGAGACTTGACTCTTGTCTTGACTTGGGACAAAAATCAATTTTCCAAACCTCAGATTTTCTTCTGGGGTGCAATTTCTGTTTTTCAGCCAACTTTACTTATGACCAAGGATTATGGGAATGCACATCTGTGAACTGTTTTACTCTTTCAAACAACAAAGGTCTGACATTTCTCCTCAACTGGACACTTTTGGCATTCATGTTCCATTTAAGACTAACTTTTTTAAAGTAGTTGTATGTGATGGACAGACCAAGCATATGCTGATACTATGCAGGGCAGTACTGTTCAGGAGCACATGAGCAAGATATAAGTGAGCTAGTTGAGGTAATGGAAGCTGCTTTTGTGCGTGCCACTTCATCTGGACTAATTACCCTGGCTGAGAAGCAGGGCATATAAGTCTGAGCAGAAGGCAGTATTAGTGTACCTACACTGTTTGTGGCATCTCGGAGATGGTTAGCTCTGGTATGACTGCATTGCATTGCATTGGGCTATGAAGGCAAAGCCCAGGTGTGTCTACATGTGCAATTAATGTGCTTGAATTTTCTGCACTGAAAATTCAGGCACATTAAACTGCACCCTGACATGCATATGAATGTGCACCTGTTGGGAGCAAATTTGCTCCCAGTGGGTGGGTCCAGACGAGCGTGGACGTTTGGTTTTTGGGGACAAGATGTGCCACCACCTTGCACCACCACTACTTGTTCCCAGGGAACACCTGTGCCACATGCACTTTGGCGCGCAGCAAGTTACCCTGGGTGGGGTAGGGAAGGCTGGGGCCAGCACTGGGCTGGCCCCAGCAGCCTTACCTGAGGTCCTGGGGGGGCCACCTGGAGCTGCTGCAGTGACAGTTCTTCCACACAGTGCCTGGCCAGCAGCCAGAGCACAGCTCTAGGCAGCCTGGCTCCACTTTTGAGTGGTGTGTGCTGCCTGTGTTTGGGCTGCTGCGTTTTTTTTTCCCCACAGGTTTTTTTGACCAGGGTCTAAAAAAACCCATGGGAAAAAAAGGTGGAGCAACACATGCACAGGCAACATGCCCTGGCAGAACAGAGAACATCTAAATGTGTGGTATGTGGCACAGCAGACATGTTTGCAGTACCACATACTGCATGGCCATGCTTGTCTGGACATGACCAATGGGAGCAACTCAGTCCCAGGCTGCTCCTGCCCTGCTTTGCCCCCCTTCAGCAGCTAGGGGGAGCTCCAGGGTCCCCCAGGTGCCAGTCCTGGGCTGGCAGGGGGCATGGGGGTTGGTTCTGGCCTCTGTGGGGTAGGGGAGAGCTGCCTAGCAGTCCGGACAGCTCTACCCTGTAGAGATTGGGATGTGTCCTGATCTCCATGCGGCTGGGAGGCAGCTGCCTAGCAGCCGGGAGGGTTCTCCCTGCCCTGTGGAGATTGAGACAGGTCCTGATCTCCATGTGGTTGGAAGGCAGTATCCTGCTGAGCTGGGACAGCTCTCCTTGCCCCCTGTTGCCTAGGCTGACTGGGAGCAATTTGCTCCAGGTCAGCGTCTACATGTCTGTTTTGGCACATTAGTTTAACGCACCAATTTCTAATACTTGTATCTATTAGGTATTCATGTGGTGATGTATCTTTGCTTTGCCTGCCTTCCAGACAGATTACCCCACCTGCCTCTCTGCCTGCCATGATTATTATTTTTTTATTCATGTGAATGATCCACACATTGCTTCAGAAGATCTTTTTTTGGCAAGTTCTGAAGTAATTGATTTCATTGTAGTGCATTATGTTCATTTGGAATGATAGTGAATGGAAAAATAAAACACCAATGATTTGGAAGCGTTCAAACAACCTTTTGCCAAACACTTGCAACTTTCCAGAAATTATTTCCCAATTCCAGATACCATTTCATCCCTATATACTTTCCAAGTTCCAGCCTTAAAAGATCTGCTTCCTATTATCCATGGCATTTCCAAGGACAAGCTAAGCCAGCATAAATAAAAAACACTGCTGTTTTTCTTACGCTGTTTGCTAGAATGCGTTGTGTACCTTTGGCTTTCCTTCTGGCTGGACTGCATGCTGCAAAGAGAACAGAAACATGATCAGGGCAGTTATAGCAGACATCAGAAGCAACAGCTTCAGGTGCAGATGTACATTTAAAATGGTCTGTTAGGATGCTTTTGTTGGCTTGCAATGGAAACTGGCGATTTTTGCTTTGGTGCTGTCACAACCCAAGGGTGTGATTTTGTGTGTATGTGCTTCGGCACTGCTAAATTATTTCCCGTCACGAGGAGCTTTCTTTGCAGGGTGCATTTCTCAGTTGCAAAGAGAAAACCCCGGTGCAAAGGAGTTCCCGCCACCCGCATGCAAATTTGTGTCCCGCTATTGGCCAGTTCTAAATTATTCCCACGTGACGGCTAGTGATTGGCTTGCTAGCCGTATAAAAGGCTTGAGCGGTTTCCGCCCAAGTTGGAGGACTCCTCTAGTGGAGGAGGAGGACTTCACGTCTCGTGAAGAACTCTAAGCGCTGCGGAGCCTAACGGACCCAGCGTGTGCCTTAAGAAGGCTATAGGGGTCTGATCAACCTCTGGCCTCTCCCCGTCGCCGAGCGCGATCCCTCGACGAACCCCTTCCCTGCGCGCTTGTTCCATGGAGCCTAGCAAGCTTCGTGAGTGTGTGTATCCAGAGCTCTGTCCGAGTTATTTCAAGAGGCTTGAGTTTTCTGCGGGTCTTGTTTGAGTTCGTGTTGTGGAGCCTAGCAAACTCCACGTGTCTGTCTGTAACTGCAATGCAAGCAAGTTTTCCTGCCTGCACCGCGACCATCTACGGTGTAAGTAAAATAATCTTTAATCAACTGCTACATGTCCGTGCCTAATTCTAGTCCGCCAGCCTGCATTCCCCGACCCGCGTGCCAGGGCTGCTGGCCACAGCCCGCCGCGTGCCCCCGAGGGCCTCAGACCGCTCCCGGCCCGCACAGGTGCAATATGTCCTGAGCTCATAAAAATGTGAACACTTATTAATTAATTAATATTAAAGCCTGTGCTGGATCCTCACCCTTTTTGCAGCAGAGCTGAGACAGCTTAGCTTCCATGTTTGACTGAAAGCCTGCTAGAAAGCTGTGGGTCCAATGTACCACTGGCAAGCCTGGAAGTGTGTTCTGTCTAATGTAGCTGGCACATTAGGAGCATCAGTGCTGCCAGTTCTCATAGGTTTATCACCAGTCTTGTTGCATTCAGTGATTGTCCTGAAGCCCTGCACAATGCTGTCATTACATGGGAATCCAACATTTCACTTTAAAATATATGAATTTCTAGCCTTCAGGTTTGAGGAGAAAAGGTCTAATATCTCAGTGCCCCTTAAAGGTTCAGGAACCAGAAGGCAAAATAAAAGGAAACCACATTTTTATATTGTTGTAAAAGCCCCTTTCATTATTTTAAAGCCAGTTTCATGATTTTGGAATGCCTGGCATTGGAGGTGCTGTGAGAGTGATATAAGCATGCACTTGAAAATAGTGTATGTGCACAGCATGAAGAAGAAAGAAAACAAATTCAACAGCAACATACTTCAGAACACATTCATTTTGTCATGAAATACAGGAAGAGAGGGCAAAATCTCTGTTATAGCTGATAGTGCTTGTTATTTTAGAGTGGTTTGATGTCTTTCTCAAAACCTCCAATAACTTTATGCAGAGCAAGATGCCACTGGTAGAAAGAGAGCCTTCAAGACAACTGCACAGAATGTGCCATAACTGTTTGCTCTCTTTTTTATTAGGAATTAAAAACATGCAACGTTGCCTGGTAAAAACATTTCTGCCAGACTTTTTGATTGCTCTCGCCATCATATTGTAAAGTCAACAAGTTGTCAGTATCTTCACTACAACAGTGTGAAAAATTTATGGCCAAACTCAGCTGGTTTCATTATACACCTAAAATGCAGTAATGTACTTTGTTTCAGGCCCAACATCTTAGGGTTGGTTTTGTTTTTTTTTAATGAAAATGAGAGATGGGCTTGAGTCATGGTGATTCAGATACAGGTGATGGAGCTGCTGTCATGGCAGATACTGATTTGTTACTCAGTTAGAAAGATATAAATATAGTTGCCTTTTTGGCCTGAGTGGTTAATCTCTATTTGGGATCTGGAGGTGAATTGTTAGGAGAAGGACTTGATTATATGAGTCATATACTCCTTTCATACAATCCTATATATGTATAAAGAATGGACACAGAGTTTTGTTTTCCTGAACAAAGTAGGAACAACCAATAGCAGGAACTTCCCTGTTCCCAATTCCAAACCTACCTTTCCAGCCAACGCCCCATCCAATAGAAGCTATGCTCTTGGCTTCTTTTCAAGGCCATTCTACCAGTCCTCCTCTCACAGTCCTGTCTCACTTCCTGCCTCTGACACATACAGATGCACAGAGCTGCAACCCAATCAATGCCCATGCATTTTTTCCATCAGTTCCTAGGAAGACCTCTGTTTTTTCCCCACAAAATTATTTTTTATTTAGACCTGCTTGCCCAGTGCTTTGGGAAGTGTTTTTTATTGTTTCAGTTATCTCAGTCCAGAAAGGAGCTTAATTGCTTCTTTCATTTAGTTAGAAGGAAGGGTGGTTAGTAAGCCCATCAGGTTGAAAGAGGTCTGTGGTTACGGCTGAGTGAAGTTTTTTCCATCAAAAAATGCATTTTTGGCAATAAAATCTCATGGCTTTGTCTCATTATTACTGGAAATGTTTATGTCAAAAACATTTGACAAGTCAAGGCATTTTATTTTAACGTTTCAAACATGACACTTTCAACTAATTTTTATCAAGACATTCCCACCAAATTCTATTCTTGTGTTTTTAAAAAGCCTTTTAAAAAACAATTGATGTCTAAGCAAAATGCTCCATTTTGAATCAAGTCAAACTTTGCAGAGAAATAATTTTTGACTTTTCAATTAATTATAATGAAAGAAATCTGTTCAAGTCAGCCCAAGTCACATTTGAATCCAGTTCCAGATTTTTAGGTGGGGCTGGAGTGAATGCAAGGAGAAAGCTGAACCAGGCAGGCCGAAGCTCTGGTCAAATTGAAATGATGACTCACCACATTAGTGTTCATAAGTAGGAACAAACATCAGTATAATATGAAGAATGAATCATGTAATGCTGGATTCTGGATTTCTCTATAGCATTATCAAATAGCATGGAGGCTGCTCACTCATCTCCTCTTAACAGGAATACACAAAGCCATATTAGGTACCCAAGTTCCTTTTATATGAAATGAATTAGCTTAGATCAGGGGTTTTCAACCTTTTTTAATAAGTGTACCCCTGGCAGCTAGACACGGAATGGGGAGGGAGGGTGGTGGCGCATGGCTGGACATGGAGCAGGGGGTGGCGCGTGGCCAGATGCGGAGTGGCAGCAGCATGGGGTGGTGGATGGCGGCAAGCTTCCCACCCTCCCACACCCCACCAGCATCCAACCACCCAGGTGGAGCTTGTGCTGCTGCTCTCACCTCCCTGGCCCTGCTCCCGGGAAGCGGCAGTGCGGGGTGGTGGGTGGTGCTTCTCTGTCCCCACCTGCCCACGTGTACCCCCTAGGGCCTTTACAAGTAGCCCCGGGGGTACGTGTACCCCCATTTGACAACCTCTGGCTTAGATGGTTAGGACTGGCAGGAAGGGATTCAGAGTGGGAGTAGTGGCACAGTGGCACTCTCCTTTCCACAGTGTAGTTGGGGAGCTCTGATTCCACCCATCCCTGGACCTCAGGTCCCCTGTGGAGTCTGGCCCATACTATGCGAGCAGCAGCCAGGGACTTTTATTAAGTCCCTAACACAGATAAGATGTCATCCCCTTCTTAGTGCCCCTCCCTTTCCTTCTGTGCTTAGTGGCACCTCCGTTCGTCTCCCTCTCTATTTATGCTCTGAGCAGCAACAACCTCTGCTGCCACACCCTCCTTGTCTAAATCCTGGATCCACCTATGAGGACTGGCATGTACAACACTCAGCATGCTGAGCAGGGGATGCCCTGAGCTAGACGATGGGAAGCTGAGTGTGTGGCTAGAATCCCACCCCTCTGCTAGACTTAGCGAGCAGTTAGAGCCTTAGCCACAGTCCTGGATAGGTGCTTCTTTGAGACTGGGATTCACAGCCCAAAGCCTCTGCCTAGGCATATGTGCCAAAGTTATGCCTTAATATATGGGTGACTGGCAGGGGCTGTGCTACCCATCTTTTGTACTGAAGCCTAAAAGAGATAGTACCTGTAGGCTTCCTCTTGAAGCTGGGTCACTAGGCAAAAAGGAGTATAGCAACCATGGTACCAGAAGGAGAGCAGGCAAGAGGGGGGCTGACTGTAGCCCTATGGGAGAGGGAGACTTAGGTTCCACTCCCCACTGATGGAGTTATTTCTGCTTTTAATGAAGGGCTGTCTAAAAGTTAAAATGCATAAACAGTCTTAGCAGCATGGAGTTCAGACACACCTCTCTGCCAAGCACTTCCTGTAGCCTAGCTCTGGGTACCTCCCAGATGAGAGATCTAGAACAGCGTTTCATGGGTCACAACCCAAAAGTGGGTTGGAAGGATATATGGCTGAACAGGGAACTCCAGGAGATTTTGGGGGCAAAGAAAGAGATGTATAGGCAATGGAAGCAGGGAGCAGCCACCAAGGAGGAATATATCTCCCTGGCGTGCTATTGCAGGGAATCAGTTAGACAGGCCAAGGTGGGGCTTGAGCTCAGGCTGGCTTCAACAATCAAGGACAATAAAAAGTCCTTCTTCAGGTATATAGTGAGCAAAAGGAAAGCTCAGAGCAACATAGGGCCCCTGCAGGACAAATCAGGACAGTTGGTGGTTGACGCGGGGAAAAAAGCAGAGCTCTTCGATGAGTTCTTTGCTTCAGTATTTCTATGTACCAACCAAGCCAATTCCCCCACCTCAGTGTCTGCTAGAGGGCAGGTGCTCATTATGAAGTTGTACTAGCAGTTTAGCCTGAAACCCTAAAAGGCCAGGTAAGGCCTACTCAGAGGGCTGGCAGCCCAAGATTGGCTGAGAGTGGGCCCAGAGGTAAGGATCCAGAGATCCATGACCCCCAGGCCCAGAAAGGCCTGGGAGGGTGATCAGAGGGTCCAGGAGCACAAAGCAGGGCTGAGAGATTGAGACCAAAGAAGGTCCAAAGACTGGGAGATTGCCTACATGTGGGACCTGAAGATTCAGGAGCTAGTGACAGGCTAAGAGTCAGACTAGAGGGTCCATGGGCCCAGGAATGGGATGAGAGCTGGACTAAGGTCCACAAGTCCAAGAGGGGCTGCAAGCTGGACCAGGAGTTCAGGAGCTCTGAGAGAAGTGCTTTGTGTGGAACCAGGGGTCCAAGAGCTCAGATGAAAGCCTGAGTGAGGGACCAGGGGGTCCAAGGAGGCTGAGTGTGTGAAGGTAACATCATAAGTGATAACACCTGTGAAGCTTGGGTTATAGTGTAGAGGCAGAACAGAGCCACACAATTTGACCCTAAGGCTACAAGTACCCTGCGGAGGTATAGACAGGCTTACAGGGACCTATCAGACCTGAGGGTGGGACGTAGACTGGTGAGATCCACAAGAGACCCCTTTTGGGAAAAACCCAAATTAAGGCTCACTCTCTAAATAGGAAATAGGATGCAATTTAATAAAGACAAATGTAAGGTACTCCACCTGGGAAGGAAGAACCCCCAGCACACCTATAGGTTGGGGAGTGTCCTTCTCAGCAGCTCGGAGGCAGAGAGGGATCTTGGAGTCATAATTGACTCCAAGATGAACATGAGCTGGCAGTGTAACGAGGCTGTCAACAAGGTCAATCGCACCTTGTCGTGCATTAGCAGATGCATGACTAATAGAACAAAGGAGGTGATGCTCCCCATCTATGCGGCACTGGTCAGGCCACAGTTGGAGTACTGTGTCCAGTTTTGGGTGCCGCACTTCAAGAGGGACGCAGGGAATCTCAAGAGGGTCCAGAGGAGGGCCACTCACATGATTAGTGGCCTTTGTGATAGACCCTACAGGGGGAGGTTGAGAGAGCTGAATCTCTTCAGCCTTCACAAGAGACGGCTGAGGGGAGATCTTGTGGCCACCTATAAATTTATTAGGGGAGGTCAACGGGGAATAGGGGAAGCACTGTTTACTAAGGCACCCCAGGGAGTGACTAGGAATAACGGGTGTAAACTAGTTGAGAGTGGATTTAGGTTAGATATTAGGAAGAAATTTTTCACAGTAAGGGTTGCCAGGATCTAGAATGGGCTTCCAAGAGAGGTGGTGCTATCACCTAGCTTGGAGGTCTTCAAGAGGATGCTAGATAGTCACCTGCCTGGGATCATCTGACCTCGGTCCTCTTTCCTGCCAGGGGCAGGGGGTCGGACACGATGATCCATTGTGGTCCGTTCCAACTCTACAATCTATGAATGGGTCATGAACAAAACTTGAAAATCAATCAACAAACTTTAAAAATGGATTCTCTTTTAAAGGAGAAAAGGTGGGAAACTGTGGCTTGCAGGCTGGCAGTGTTCCAACCTCCAAGGGGCTGCTTGCCCCCCCTCACCCCACACGCTAGGGGGCTGGGGCCTGGGGGCAGCGGGTTGGGAGTGAGGGTTACTGGTTTGGAACTGGCCATTGATGCTTACAAATGGGTCCTGGCACAAAAAGCCTGAGGACCACACTGATCTAGAATACCTTGGAGAATAGTTTGGTGCCTAGCCTTGTCAAGTTGGATGACTGTCCTAGGGCAAGCTGCCTGCATTTTAGGCATTGCAATACCTACATGGAGGTACCTTAGAGGTTGATTACATAGATTACCTGATTTTCAGAGGTGTTATTACTGCCATTGAAAATTTGGCAGGTTTCTAGGTGCCTTTATGAGGGAGTGGAATCCAAAGTTCAAAATATTTGGCCTGCATGATGTTCCATAAGACAGTAACAGAGGCTACATAAGATTCTGTCTGAGTCCCTTGACTTCTGTGATTAAGCAGTAATGACTACATTCCTGCCTTGCTAAAATGTGTGGTCTTGGTTAACTCACCACACCGAGAATGTACCACCAAGAAAACAAAAGAAGTTACACGTAGGTGTAAAATATAACAGAATGCCTAACTGCCAGAGTTCACAACACATTGTAGAGACAAGGGTGTGCAAACATCATTGAAATAATATGCACCAAGTTAAACTGTTTTATCATATTCAAAAGAATGATGAAATTTGAAAGGATCACTACAATCTTTTGCTGTGAAAGAATAAGGCATGAGCGAGACATAAAGCGATCAAAAAGAATTAAGATGATTTTCCACAAATAAGATATGACTCATTTTGAAGCTGTTATTACCACCATTACCAATGGGGAAAAGTAAACAGGATTTCACAGAGAAGTGATAACTAAATTCACTTATGTCCAACAAGCAAAACCTTTAATAAGAGATGAGCACAGAAAAGTTTACCAATAAAAAAAGTTGCCCACATATCTCTCCAGCATGAGCTTACTGAATCTCTTAGTGGGCAGTGCAGGGTAGTATGCTGTTAGGGAAGTACTGTGTTATTTTAATTATCTGAATGATGCCCACATAAAATACACTGGGTACCTTACAAATGTGGGTAATGACAAAAATATTGCATATTGGGTGTCACGGGCCAAATCATTGCCTGCCATCTACCAGGGTAAACAGTGAGCAGCTTACATGACCTGCAGAAAGGACCTGCATGAAAGGGAAATCATAGTGCCAACAAACATGCAGCTATTTAAATAGCTACTGAAACAAGAATGAATCTTGGAGTACACCGAAGTGACCTACTTACATAGGCATACAGTTGCAACAGTGAAATTGCAGAGAACAGCTCAACATTTTTGTGGGGAATTTGAATTCAAGGAGAAAGATGCTTCTGAATTTTCCTGATAAAGGACACTTACATGTCGTCCACAGAATTTAAAAAGAAAACCTTTACAGTGATGTCCACATTCGTGCTTCTTTTTATACTCTGAAAAACAAAACAGCCGAGTACTCACTGTTGTAGCTTGGAAATAAAGATGATATCTGCCCTTGCATATAGTTTTCCATGCTTTTGCATGACTTCTTTTAGAAAAAGCAGTTATTGAGTTTAAAGTAATGTGTTCAATCAAATGCAATATTTTACATTTATCAAATGTAATTAATGCTAATCATATATTTATTCCCACAACATAGTTTTGGAAATTCTGCTTTGATGATCCAACAGAGTTAAATGCATCTTATTTTCTGTCTCACAGCAAAGAACCTTGGCTGTACATTGGCAGATCAGTGATCACCTTCTAGGTATATAAACACAAAATCAAGAACTCCCATTTTTCCTGTGAAAATACGTTACAAAGCTACCATACCTAAACACCTGCATGTATCACTAAGCACCTGCATGTATCACTCCAAAAGTAACCAAAGAGCTCTGTACTGCAAGCACAATATGGTAGAACAAACAGAGGAGTGAGTGTGTTATTTGAAATATTTCTCTAATGGCAAAACATCCTATCTAAAAGGAAATGTTGCCCACTACTCTGGTTTTCATGTACTCACATTTGGATGAAATCACAGTGGTGAAAACTTCAAAATTTTCATTACCGCAGCTGTAAATCTGATGCATTTTCCACTTCTCTTGACTGACTGCCTATCAGCTTCATGCAACTGCTCTGAACTTCTGGTAAATAGGTTTCACTAATCCAATCTGGCTCTGTGATCATTGTCCAGATCTACAAAGAACAGACTGATGCTGTGATCTCATCTCATTCCATATTCTTCATTGCAAAATTTTCTACTCCCATCTGTCTTTGTATGAATTCTGTTAATTCAAAGATTGAACTTGGCTGTTACTTAAGTCTCTGTAAGGGTAGCAACATCTTATTTTACAAGTCTCAGTTACTACAAGTTTTGCAGAATCTTCTAAAATAAAAGTGACTAAGAAAGTAGCAAGAGTCTGTTTGGTACAGCTGGTGAATTATCAAGGAGATCTGCTATTTACAAAACTGCTATTAGGCATTATTTTGTGTCTAAGTTTAATGTTAAATATACTTCTACATTTTAATAAATAGAAAAATCTCTTTTCCCATAGCCAATAGTTGAAACATGTAGTAAGAACAGTATATTGCTCTTCAGCTTTCTATGTCTGCTAAATTTCATACCCAGGTACCTATTATTTGACAACTAGACCATTTTTTTCCAGAAAAGATGTTAAAAGGGTTTGAAGTATTGAGACTTTTTAATCTGTATCAAAAGTTGCTGGACAACCCTGGCTCTTATACTAATCAATAGGACTTCAAACACCTCTAAAAAATTAAATGCCTAAGTGCTGATTTAGATGCCATTATTTAAAATCTTTTGGTTTGGACACTACAGAAGTGGGTATATTAGAAACACTTTAAGTAGATTTGACAGAGACCTCGAATGAGTCATGTAATTGTGATCTCTCTTATGCACTGCCCTTATGACTTGAGCATTCAGTGGCATTAATTACCAGCACACGTGCATAATCTACACAAAAGTATACCTAGTCCCCACCAGAAATGTTAACAAGTATTATTAAGCTCCCTATCTTTAAAAGTGCTAAAAAAATATGGGATGCCACTGTCATTTCAATGCAAACCTTTTTTTTAAAAGAAAATCAATATCAAACAAATTATAATCCTGAACCAAGAAATATTTCAGCTTTATGAATGGCATCCCTGTTTCATAAGCAGATGACAGAGAACCTGGTATCACTTGTTACCTCTAAGGGCAGTTTCCTGCTGTCTCAGGTCAGCAAATCTATTAGGGGACCTATTGTTACAGGAAACACTGGAGTGTTTAAAATGGTCAGTGGGATGGCAATATAATCAACCAAAAGTTCAATTAGTTTTTTATTTATTGTGCCACATGTTCTGCTTGTATGACTGATGTCATTAACATCAGGCTCGGCTGGCTTGCTCATCTGTCTCTGCCTGGCGCTCACCAAACATGAACACACTCAACAGATGGGGAATTTCATGGCCCCAAATGGAATTGTTTATCCTTCTATTGTTCTTGTGTCAAGCAATCACACCAAATCCATTACCCACCAATAAAAAGATCTGTGCAGCATCCATTCAGCAGTGAATAGAGCTGAGGAGGTTATGCAGTAGGGATTTAAAGCTTTAAAAGGGATAAAAAATAATAAAGCCCAACACTGAAAGGTAGACAAAAATGAGAAGCTATAACAAATTTAGCCTTTTTAACCTTCAGAGATTAGGAGGCTTAGAAGAAGAGATGCTTCCAGGGCTTAGTCATTAAATATTTTTCCAATTTGAAAACATACTTGGTAATTATTTAATCACAGTTAAATTTTATTTTCTTGTAACAATAATCAAGACATCTTATGCTCTTTTCCCTAGGAATTGGATGTAGAAACAAAAAATGCTAAATATAAGAACAAAAAAATATCTGGCACCCACTGGCACAATACTTTAGATACTGTATCTTGAGCAAGTTGCTTTCAAAGTGCATTCCTAAAACAGATTTTGTACAAGCTGGTAAAAATCCTACTGTGCAGAGAGAACCAGGACAAGGCCTACACATCATTTCTGACTTACAAATCAGATTCAAGGGGGATTCAAGTGTTTCACAGGCCTTGTTCTGGATCTCTACAAACAGATACAATTCACTCCTCTTGGTATTCTGCTTCATTTTCCTCTGCTCCCATAAAAAAAAGATGATTGAGTATGGGAAGGGTTTACACAAAATCCAAAGGTGGTCTCAAAAGCGGAGGAATAGGAGCCCAAGTTTATAGATTTTATTCCCAACTTTTGCTGAGTTGTCTTGGAAATCTCAGGGAAACTGCCTGTGCTTTAAGTTACTAAATTTGACAGCTGTTGGTGGAAGAATGTCATATGAATCTGTATGATATTACTATCCACCAGATTTAGCCAAAGGTTATTCAGGTTTCTTTTTATATTAAAATGTAGAATAGTGGTTGTTATCAGGATAAGTCACATTTAAAACCATTCTTCTTATTGGTTACCTATGACTGGAAACTTAGGAAAGATATTTATCATTATGGTAAAAAGAAAGTAAGAGATAGTAAGGGGGCAAAGCCTCAGTTTTTTTCATCCTTACTCACACCAGATAGGCTCTACTGTTTTTGCCATGCTCCTGAGTGAGCACAGCACCACCAGTCCATTGCAGATCCATGTACACCAAACACAGAAAAAAGGCAATGAAGCCATCCTGACGGCACCCTGTGCCATGAGAATCAGTACTCTGGAGACAGAGGTCTCAAGAATAATGGCTGCCCTCAGGGCATCTTCCCTGCCTTATTTCTGAGTCTGGTATAGGTGCTGAGCAGGAGTAGGTAGACAGGGCATGTTTTCAGAGGTGGTATCAGAAGCACCAAGAAACAAGTAGAGATATGCCCTATGAGTCAAACTAGTTTCTGTCTTTGTCTCGCATCAAGGTTTTGCAGGTCAAATTAGACTCTTAATACCTGTGCAGGCTTATTCTCTTAGAATTATGCACTGTATGTGATATTAGGGCAGTCCCATGGATTTCTTAGCTGTAACTGATTTGAACTTAGTAAAAAATTACGGTAGAATTACACACGCAGAAATACATATTTTTTATGCTGGCTCTGGGAAACATTTTTTTTTCTCTCTAAGAAAACTAGACCTGATTCTCCTCCATGTGAAGTCAGTGGGAAATATTCCATCATCTTCAATAAATGCAGGATTTGGCCCAGGGTGTCCTTTGTCTGTATATATAGGGGATGTTACCAAGTCAAAGTCTTATGATTCCTGTACTCTTGTTGCATAACTGTAAATCTAATCCCTACTGAGCCACCTGAGTTTATTTTTTATGCTTACCTTTGGCACTGTGATCAGGCTAAACCACAGGTATTTCTGGAATAGGACTGTGAACTCAAAGACAGACATTGTTAACCATTTAAAAGTAAACTGGGACAAAACTAGTGTGACACTGTTAGTATATATCCTCTAAAACATTTTTTTGCAGAGCAGTGGTGCAATATTAGTTGCCAGACTTTTTGCTGGAAGAAAACAGTTTAAACTTCTGTCTACAGCAATGTAATCAACAGGGAAAAATAATTAAGAAATAGCTACAGGTGAACTGAGGCAGGAACAAACAAGCATTCCAAAGGAATACCAGTGTACTGTAGAAAACTCTCACCTTTCTCTCAGCATTTTAGTGGCGACCTTCCACCTTAAAGATCTCTATTTCCTTTATAAAACAAGGATTTTAATCTGTGCCTGGCTGCAAATTTGCAGTATAGATGTTGCCCAAACTTGAGTAAGAACTTTTAGAAATTTAAAAAGCATACTGAAACAGAATGTTTTGCAACAGTCTACAACAGAAAACCAGGTAGGATTGGGTAGAAAGTGTGCAATTTTAAAAGAGCAGTACAGGTATCATCCCATTGCAAACCAGAGAGGAAAGAGAAAAATAATCCCAAACATTAACTGCAAAATACATGTCACATCCAATAGATGGGGAAGGATATTTCAGGATTGTGGGAAAGGTTATTCTGTCTGGGTCACCTACATGGGTGATTGGTGCCACCTTAGTCAGGGGGGCACATGCTCCCCCCAGCGACCAGTCAGTGACTGGGGGGGGCTCCCCCCACAGCCAGTCTCGCCAACTGGATCGCACCAACTGGGAAGTGGCTGTGGTGCTCCCAGAAGTGGCCATGGTGCTTTATCCGGCACTTCCACTCCCTGGCCAGTGCTTTCAGGGGGGCACCAGCACTCTCGCCTGCTCCCCCTGCCCATCACCTAAGTGGGGAATGCGGCCTGTCAGAGGGTGCACCAGCACTCTCAGGGGGTGCACGTGCACCCCCATGCACCCCCTACGCATCACCACTGGTGATGTAAGACAACATGTCTGCAGAGATAATCAATTCCCTTACAAGTTGTGGTTTCAGTTTTGCAAAAGTCTATGAGTAAGTCATTGTAAGAAGTACAATGTGTGGTAGCACATGCTTACAGAAGTGGTTCTCAACCACTTTAGACTCCAGGTGCTGCTTATTCAACTCAAGGCACCCCACAGATAATGCCAGTTTATAGCTTCGACTTAAGTTTTTTTGACCACAGAAAAATAATTTGCAATTCTTTTGGTGCAAAGAACTCAGAAAGACCACGCAGGTCAGGATTTTTTTGATGCTCTGGATTCCTTCATGAACTTTATGGGATTCACTTATCTCATGAATCTTGTGTAAGTGCTTGCATACCTAACACTACTAATATTATACAGCACTCCGCAGCACAGTGCTAATATTGCTGTGGTACCTCGTGTCACAGCACCTTGGTTAAGAATCACTGGCTTAGGTTCTAATAAGCCATGCCAGTGGTGTCAGTGGAGTGATCATAGTGTCCTTATCTGCTTTTTCTCTCTCTCACACACACACTAGTGTCAACATTTTTGAGTTTCAAGTTAGCAATAATTAAGATAGGACCACTCCTACATGCTCTATATCAGGGCTGTCCAACTTCTAAGCCCCTGAGGGCTGGACTAGTGGGGGCTGAATGATGGGTAGGCTGCACCAGACGAACCATACAGATGCCCTCCCTTCCCTCCAGCCGCGGTGCACCCTGGTGTGAGTGCAATTCCCTGGCACCATGGTTCAATGTGCACTTGCATGAGAGTTATCTTCCCTGAGGTAATGCGTACCCACATGGGTGCTCCCCACTACTGCTCCTGCAGGCACGATTTGCCCTGCCTTCCCTGGGGTCCAAACTCACCATCAGCTCCTGCGCTTCTGGAGGAAAGTAATGGAGACTGGCTGCTATTGCAGCTGGAGCAATACAGGCAGCAGGCAGTGGCATCTGGGTGAGAGCCTGGGGCTGCACATTAACCCCTCAGAGGCCACATGCAGCCACCTGAGCTGCTGTTGGACAGCCCTGCCCTGTATGATCAGACATTCCATTGAAATTTGCACATACAGACTTCGCAAGATCAGCCCTTGCACTTGGCAATTAACCAAAGGTATTTGTGAAGTATCATTAAACAGTCTGATTTATTCAACCTATACTGTACTTACAAACCATGAAAATGCTAGTGAAAAAAACCTGTAATTACATTTTTTTCAGACTTGCTAATTTTAAAGCAATTTGACCTATACTGACTCAGTGATTTCTTTCCTCCTAATAAAACAATATCCTTTTTGCATGTACTTTCTTTTTTGGTTGTTTGTTTTGGTCCTTTTTCATATACAGATTTAAAAGCTTAATTGAGGTCAGCTACTGGTTCACAAAGTAACCAAGATGATTTTTGAGACAAAGAGGAGTTATTTAAGATGGTTCCTGCAATTGGAGCCATTTTGCATATTTATGCCCTGTGCTCAAACTACATTGATCCAGAATACACTGCTGGATTAGAAAGGCAAAGATCATTTGATGCCCCATATACCTTTACATGGCTAAATCTGAAGAATGATACCCCCTTGAACTGTAAAACTTACTTGTGTCCAGGCATGTTGTCATTCATCAGTCTTGCTCTCTCTGCTGCATGCAGCACATAGATTTGTAATGTCCAGGTCTAGGTCTTTGTAGGATGCCACCGCATAGTCTCTCTTTGGTTTATGCTCTCCTTAAATATAAGATTGCTGACTTCCTGCCCCTGGGGCAGGGGGCTGGACTCGATGATCCTCCAGGGTCCCTTCCAGCCTGAATGTCTATGAAAGTCTATGAAAGATAAGTTAAAATAAGATATGTTTAAAAGAAGGATAGAGGCAGTCTTTGACTTACAACGTTTTGAGTTACGTTTCATGCTTACAAAGTTTATAAATTGACACCCTGTTTCAGCTTTATGACATCAGTTTTGATTTACAACGCTTAATCCGATGCGATGCCATGCTCATCTCCCTGAAGAACATCTGTCCCAACTTGCTTGGACACTTTCTTTAAGAAAGCAGACAAGACTCCAGAAAAACTTGCAGCCAAGACTCCTGAGAAGACTCCAGCCAAGAACCCTTCAAAAAGTCCAGCAAAGTCACCTCAAAGAAGCCCTTCCAAATCAATATGATTGCTATTTACGATATAAATAGATTAATGTAGCTATATTACTTATCTATAATTGATTGAGTACAAAATTCTGGGGTACTTTTGGTGAAAATAGGGTATTGGGCCTTGGTTCAGGAACCAATCTCCCATTTATAACATTGTTTCTTATGAGAAAATTGGTTCTGAGTTATAACATTTCAACTTAAGACACGGTTTTCAGGAACCAATTGTGTTGTAAGTCCGAGGACTGCCTGTATAGGATCAGAGGAAATTCAGGCTGGAAGGGAGCTCACATGGTCATCTAGTCCAGTCCCCTGCTCAAGGCAGGGTCACCCCTGACTCACCCATACCAGTCAATCGTCTGTCTAACCTGCTTTTGAAAACCTTGAAGGATAGAGATTCTACAGTCTCTCTAGGTAAACTGTTCCAATGCTTGACCACCCTCAAAGTCAGAAAAATATGAAAATGACCATTTAGAAGTCACTTCACATTGGCATCATACCACATGACAGGACCATGAAATACCCAACACAGAGAGAGGCATTAAACCAAACCTTTAAACCAAAAAGGAAAGTTTCAAGGTAAGTGCAATGAAACCCTGCCAAACCTGCAAAAGCCTGTGACACTGGCTAAATTAATGGCAGATTGGTGGCCTTGGTGCAGAACCTCCTTGTATTTGAGATAGTTATTGGATATGTCAAATATCATGTATTCAACCCCTAGCCCCTCTATTGACACTATGGGTGTTTAAAGATCTTACTGTTTTAAGTATATAACTTGTTTCTAGGAATCTGATTAAAGTAAATCACCTCAGATAACAGGACTTATTTATGCTGCAAATACATACAGGGTTTGTCTACATGCATATTAATGTGCTGCAATAAACTAGACTCCAGAGTTTATGGCTTCTGGGCACATATTTACACATGTGCCCAGGATTTCAGCATGTTGAGCCAGGGCAGAACAGCCTCAGCTAGGTGATCAGCCTGCCAGCCCAGCCGCTCTCCTGGCTTAACATGCTGCAGGGTGCGTCTACACGAGATATTTACTGCGCATTAGCTTAATCATAGAATCACAGAATCATAGAAGTAGGGTCAGAAGGGACCTTGTAGATCTTCAAGTCCAACCCCCTGCCTGAGCAGGAGGGAAACTGGGCTCAAGTGACCCCAGCCAGGTAGGCATCAAGCCGCTTCTTAAAGACCCCCGGGGTAGGAGCCAGCACCACTTCCCTTGGAAGTTGGTTCCAGATCCTAGCCACCCTAACTGTGAAGTAGTTCCTACAGAAGTCTAATCTAAACCTACTCTCCAACAACTTGTGGCCGTTATTCCTTGTTATCCCCGGGGGGCGCTAGGGGAAACAAGGTCTTCCCCAAACCCTTCTGGTCCCCCCTAGTGAGTTTATAGATGGTCACAAGGTCCCCCCTCAGCCTTCTCTTGTGAAGGCTGAACAGGTTCAGGTCCCATAGCCTCTCATTGTAGGCTCTGCCCTGCTGTCCCCGGATCATGCGGGTGGCCCTCCTCTGGACCCTCTCAATGTTGTCCACATCCCTCTTGAAGTGGGATGCCCAGAACTGGACACAGTACTCCAGCTGTGGCCTGACCAGTGTCGCATAGAGGGGGAGGATCACCTCCTTGGACCTACTTGAGATGCACCTGTGGATGCATGATAGGGTCCGGTTAGCCCTGCCAACCGTGACCTCGCGTTGTCGGCCCATGTTCATCTTGGCATCAATGATGACTCCAAGATCCGTTTCTGCCTCCGTGCTCTCAAGAAGGGAGTTTCCCATTTTATAAGTGTGTTACTGGTTACTACTGCCCAAGTGCAGCACCCTGCACTTGTCCGTATTGAAATGCATCCTGTTTTTTTAAGCCCACCCTTGCAACCTATCCAGGTCTTTCTGCAGTCTTTCCCTCCCTACTAGCGTGCCCACCTCACCCCAAATTTTGGTATCATCAGCAAATTTGGACAGGTTGCTTTTCACCTCGTTGTCCAAATCGCTGATAAAGAAATTGAACAGTGCAGGCCCAAGGACCGAGCCCTGGGGGACTCCGCTGCCCACTTCCCCCCAGGTCGAATATGACCCATCCACCACCACCCTCTGAGTACAACCCTTCAGCCAATTGGCAATCCATCTGACCGTGTAGGCATCGATGCCACAGTTGCCTAGTTTTTTAATGAGGATGGGGTGCACAGTAATAACACTGCACAGTAGCGTGTCATACCAAAAACCGTACTAATAGCCAACTGCACAGTGTTATTAGGCTAATACACAGTAAGCATCACTAAATAACTGTGCACCAGTGCTACCGCACAGTAACTTTAGGTACTGCGCATTTAGTTAGTAAGGAAGTACTAAATGAAATGCACAGTAATGAACATGTAGATGCTCCTGGAGAGGGGCTGTCTGGAGCATGAGGGTGCTTCAGTAAGGGGCTAGGCAGCAGGCAGCCCCCACACTGAAACACCTCTGTGCCCCAGCCAGCCCCTCCAGTGTCTACACATATACTGCTGTGGAGTTTTTTACTCCACGATACAAAATACAAGTACTATCCTGCTGCAGAGTAAATTAGTTGATTCTAGCCTATTGGGGCACATATGCAGATGCATGACATTTACTGCACAGCTAATTAATCTACTGTGCAGTAAACGTCTTGTGTAGATGCACCCACTGAGGAGGGTTTCTAGGCTTTTAAGCCTAGCTTCCTTGACTTACCCAACCCGAAGGACTTTTGTTTTACATGGAACTGTTCCATTTGCCTTTAAAATGTTTATCTTCATTTGTCCCTTGCTGTAATCCATTTAGGCTAGGGACAGATATTCAAAAAGCCTGAGCCTGAATTGATTCAGTCTTTGCAGGTTAGTCCAACCTGTAGAGAGTGAACCAGTTTGCAAGTGGATAGATGTTTGGCACATGCCTACAGTGGCTCAAGCCAGAAGCCCAGGGGCAATAGAGCAGCCCTCCCTTCCACAGGGAAGCTGAGCTGTGGAAGGGGGTCATGGCCAGGCCACGGCTGCCCCAGCAGCTCCCTTACAGCCGGATTTCCCAGCACACAGAGCTGCCCAGCCCCAGAGGGGAACTCTTCTCCCTCCTTCCTCCCCCACCACCCTGGGGCCAGGAGGGCGGCCCTGTTGGGTGCTGGGGGGGAGGCTCTTCTCCCTCCTCTGCCTGCAGTGGAGTGGGGGTGGGCACTCTGTGAAGCAGCCTGGACCCAGAGGGGGACTCTTCTACCTGCTTTCCCCCATTGCTGTGGGGTGGGGAGAAGGGGGCTCTATGGGATGCTGCCCAGCCCCAGAGGGGGGCACTTCCCCCCACTCTTCACCCCCACAGGGCAGGGGGAGGCTCTGTTCCATGCTAGGAGAAACTCTCCCCCTCCTCCTCCCCCAAGAGGGGCAGCAGGCCCCTGGAACTCAGCTGGGTAGAGCATGAGTGTGAGTGTGTCAGGGAGGATGGGGGGTGGGTGTAGGGACCCCCGCACGCTTCCCTCATGGGGGGGGGGCAGTCAGGGTGCTCGTGCCTGGCGCAGGTGCGGCTCCAGCCAGCACTGCATGGGGGCAGGGAGAGGAGCCTGCCTTATCCCTGCGGCTCTGTTCCCCGAGCCTGCAGCTCCAGCACTCACAACAGAGAAAGGCCCACACCGGAGCCAGCTGCTTTCCCTGCACTCTGCCCAGAGCGGAGGGAGCCCCACCCCCTGCTTCCCAGCAGAGTCCAGTGTGGGGCTTCCCCTCTGTGGGTGCAGAGCTGTGGGCACATGACGCGCGGCCCTGAGGATAGAAGCGGCCGGGCAGGCTGTGCGGGGCTGCGCTCCTCGCCCGCAGCACAGCAGTGGCTGTCTCTATCACAGCTCCGTGCTGCGTGCCTGCAGCTCCGCACTCACAGAGGGGAAGCCTCGCGCTGGACTCTGCAGGGAAGCAGGGGGTAGGGCTCCCTCCGCTCCCGCTCCCAGCGGAGTGCGCGGACCTGCATGGCAGGGAGCAGGGGAAACAGCTGGCCCCAGTGCAGGGCTTCCCCTGCTGCTAGTGTTGGAGCTGCAGGCTCAGGGAGCAGGCTCTGCTCCCTCCCCCCGCAAAGTGCTGGCCAGAGCCGCCCCTG
>NW_005843262.1:210863-211894 GCF_000455745.1 Alligator sinensis | reverse complement strand
CTTCGTCCAGGCAGGGGGGGGCTGCATGCCATGGGTGGAGTTTGTGGGGGTCCCTCCCCCCACACCCTGCCCAGCTGAGCTCTGCGCTCCCGCTGCCTCTATGGGGTGACAAGCGGGGAGGAGAGCCACCCCCCCCAGCATGAAACAGAGCTTTCCGTTGCCCCCCACCCCCCGGGGCTGGGCATCACATGGATCCCCCTGCCCCGCAGAAGCGGGGAGAAGGGGAGGAGGAGGAAGAGTCCCCATCCAGCGCCTCACGGAGCCCCCCTCTCCACCCTGGGCAGAGGAGGGGGAGTCCCCCCAGCACAGCACAGCACAGTACAGCACAGAGCCCCCCCCACCAGCGGGACAACCAACGCAGCATGCCCCGTTAAGGAGAAGGGGGCAGGGAGAAGGGTTCACGCCTCCCTCCGTCCCTTCCCTGCAGCCGGGGTCCGCCAGCCCCAGGGGCCACCGCTGCAGTCCCGTCGCCTCTGCTCCTCGGCGGTGGGAGAAGAGGGTGTAGGAAAAATACATTAGATTTTAGATCTAAGGCTTGAAGTTAAACATGATGCTTTATTTTTGCAATATGCTTCTGTATTCAACATGGCTTGGGCTTGTTAACAGTTTCTGCATATAGGTTAAGAACAACTTCACATAGAGTTTCACCCCCGCACACACCTGTTCAATGACCTAGAATTACACAAAGATAAAAGAGTTACAAAAGGTCATTGAGCTCACCACAACTTCCCCTAACACGCATGCGCCTTCATCTATCCCATAATAAGTCAGGTCTGACTTAAAAGGCCCTGACATCCTGTGGAAACTTAAACGTAATGGTAAAAGTATGAAACTGCCTATAGTTGTAAGACACGTCACAGTTCTTTGTTTAGGTAAGCTATAAACGACCCTCAGACAAAGACTGAGGGTCGACACCGCTTTGGGTTACTCAACCCCTCTGTCGACCGATTGCGCAATCAATAAACTTGTAATGGACTCAGCCTGGGTGTGACTCCGCTCCTTGAGGTGTTTGGGAAAGGCCTCCAGGGGAA
>NW_005843262.1:189778-205750 GCF_000455745.1 Alligator sinensis | reverse complement strand
TATTCGTAGCACACCACGTAGGGGGATTAAATTGTCACCTTTTGAATTGATGTTCGGTATGCCTCCCAGGGTCTTGCCAGCAGGATGGAGAGAACCAGTTACGATAGAATTAGGCAAGTCCGAGATTTGGGAACATGTTATTGCCTTGCAGTCTGTTTTATCTTCCCTACACAGATTTGCGGCACCCTTCCAAAGCCTCCCGCTGGATACACCCATCCACAACTTTAAACCAGGTGACCAAGTCCTGGTACAGAGGTGGAAAAAGGATCCCCTCGCGGTGCGGTGGGAGGGACCATTCCAGGTGTTGCTAACTACAAACACGGCTGTTCGTCTAGCAAACAACGACAAGTGGACTCATTGCTCGAGGATCAAGGCTTTTCGACAGGAGGACGTCAACTCCCAGGGTGTGATCACTCCGGAAGCTGATAACACCCGGGAACAAAAAGCCGACAAGTGGACAAGCAAACCAGTAGGAGATCTAAAACTACGCTTGCAAAGATGGGGACCTTGATCTATTGGTTCACACTCTTGTCCCTTTTAGATACATCAAACGCAGCGGCTGGGCCTAACTGCTGCAAATGTGAGAAACGCGATACTATCTCTTTCTCTGAAACCGCCTACAGACAGGCTAAATCCTTAATCTCTAAAGCCTACTTATTCCCCACCTCTGACTGTTGCCCTCAGCAAGAAATTATGATAGAATTCGTAGTCAGCATAGGCCACAAGGTTAGGTGTATCGAGATGAACAAGGCACTCTGGGAGGCAATCCTCAAAAATCAACCTTCCAGTCTCCAACCTGTCCCCACCAAAAATGACATCCCAAAGCATAAGAGGACACACACAAACCCATGGGTGGGAAATTCCTGGATGACCCTCCTCAGAGACTCAGCCCGGGCTTTAAGCGATCACCATTGCATTTTGTGTGCGCTTACTCCTACTTCTACTGAGGAAGGAGTCCCCTTTGTACCCATTCCCCTCAACAAAACAGGTATACTAACGGATTGGGGCTTTAACAACCAATTCAATTTCTCCAATAGGTACGAAGGTTCAGAAAGACTTAGGGTGGTGAAAGGTAGAGGCTCCATATGCGTCTCTCAAGAGGGAGGGGGAGACGAAGTAGGGGAATCTGAATGCGAGGATACTTGGACTCCTGTAGGAAAGGACGGCTACTGGAGATGTTGGAGTGACTCATCTGATGTGTATAAAAATTGTGGTTGCGTATGGCAACTCTTCAACTACAATTTCCGATGTTCCATCCGGGGTAAGCATACATTTAATTGGAAAAATTGCTCAGTGCCCCTACGAAAAGGATCCAAAAGGGGCACATTAACTTTGGATTTGATATATTCCCGCTCCAGTATCCCCCATGAGTCCTGCGGCCTATGGTGGATTTGTGGGCAATGGGCATATAGGCAACTTCCCTCCAATTGGACTGGGACTTGTTATTTAGGAACTCTGATTCCCGGGGTTTGGTTAAAACAACCTACAGCCACAGGTATTAAAACAATACCTCCCAGTACCCACCGCGCAAAACGGAGCGCTGATAATTCCTTTGAGGCTATAGCCAAAGGCGGGAACCAAAAATGGGGTGACGAGGAATGGCCAGCAGAAAGGATTATTCAGTACTATGGTCCTGCGACCTGGGAACCAAACGTAGTCGGTAGGGAACCTACGTATTTAACCAACCGCATTGTTAGACTCCAAGCCGTCGTAGAGATAGTTACCAATAAAACAGCCGCAGCCCTACGCTTGATCGGTGACCAGCTCACTCAGCTACGTACCACGGTACTACAAAACCGGTTAGCTCTTGACTATCTACTGGCCAGTGAAGGAGGAGTGTGCAAAAAGTTGAATTTGTCCGACTGTTGTGTTGAAATAGACGATAATGGGGAGTTAATAAAAGCTTTAGCAGATGATATGGAAAAGGTGGCACACGTTCCAGTCCAAAAATGGAACGGGTGGAGGATGGATTGGTTTTCAAACTGGTTACCCCAGCTTGGATGGTTGAGGGGGGGGATAGCATGTTTTCTACTACTAATATCGGGGTGTGCTCTGCTTCCTTGCATATTACCCTGCATGTATTCCATTGTAAAACAAACTGCTAAGAATGTCGCCCATCATGAAATGTTTGTGCGTTATCAGGCGCTAGCTCTCGCTGAGGAGTATCAAAATCTGTAGAGATAGAAAGCATCTTTGAGGGGGGAAATTGTAGGAAAAATACATTAGATTTTAGATCTAAGGCTTGAAGTTAAACATGATGCTTTATTTTTGCAATATGCTTCTGTATTCAACATGGCTTGGGCTTGTTAACAGTTTCTGCATATAGGTTAAGAACAACTTCACATAGAGTTTCACCCCCGCACACACCTGTTCAATGACCTAGAATTACACAAAGATAAAAGAGTTACAAAAGGTCATTGAGCTCACCACAACTTCCCCTAACACGCATGCGCCTTCATCTATCCCATAATAAGTCAGGTCTGACTTAAAAGGCCCTGACATCCTGTGGAAACTTAAACGTAATGGTAAAAGTGTGAAACTGCCTATAGTTGTAAGACACGTCACAGTTCTTTGTTTAGGTAAGCTATAAACGACCCTCAGACAAAGACTGAGGGTCGACACCGCTTTGGGTTACTCAACCCCTCTGTCGACCGATTGCGCAATCAATAAACTTGTAATGGACTCAGCCTGGGTGTGACTCCGCTCCTTGAGGTGTTTGGGAAAGGCCTCCAGGGGAATGAAACTAGCAATTTATGCAACAAGGGGAAAGAGGGAAGAATGAACCTCCTCCCTGCCCACTTTGCTTTAATGGCGCCATGCCCGACAGTGTCTCGACTAGGGCCGGTCCCTGCTCTGGCTAGAGAGCAGAGGTGAGGAGCCAGCCCTGCTGTGGAGCAGAGCGCCCCACCCAGCCCGGAGAGCATGCCGGGATGCTGGGGGAGTCTGATTTGTTTTAAACCAGCAAGGGGTTTGGGACAGACATTGCATAAACCGACTTGAGCCAAATTGGTTGAGTCTGATAAACCTGGTTGAATGTAAAAACTGGTTTTGTCCATTTTGAAACTGGTTTATATGCACTGAATGTCTGCTCTGTTACAGGTTTAAACCAGTTTCTGATCACTTAAACCGGTTTATGTGTAATGTCTGTTCCTAGCCTTAGTTGCCCTGTACGCTACAATTTGCTGGACATACTTTGGAGAGGTTAGTGTAGGATAGGGCTAACTAATATAAAATAGTAAAGGGCTATCTGTCTTCACACCAGTGATGGCATGTTTTCTTGAGTAATTAAATATTTTTAGGTTCTACATCCTTTTGATCTAACATGGTTATTTATAACACACTAGACTCTTAGAAGACCCTCTAAAGCACAGCATGTTTATAGTGCTACATGCTATTTTTCCTTTTAGCATAAGGCAAAATTCGGAAACCCCCAAAGTCCAGCAAAGTGATGGCTGATGCTAAAAGTGGGACATTTATTCATTAAACTATTTTTGAGATGTGTTAACCAAAATAATAAAAGTATTACTGAAGCCTTTCTCAAGTGGAAAGTATCTTCACCTAAGAGACCTGCCCTGTTATTGCAAAATATTCAAATTTTTTTTCACTGTGCCCGTCTAGGAAGCTTTGTTTGGAAAATGGAATTCCATTGGTTGCAAAGATGACTGAAATAAATATCTATTTCCAACTGTTTCAGTAAAAAATGGGATTCTGACCTAGTGCAGTTAAGGATTGACACAACACCTCATTTGATTAATGGCAGAAAAGCCTTAATAACAATACCATACATGAATTATAAACCTAAATGACAGGAAAAGACTCCTGTCCAATATTCAGTAAATGAGTTATTACAAAAGTCCTACTATATATTAGCTGCCAAAGTGTCTCTTACCAATGCAGGCAGGAAGCTGTTTCTGTCTTTACAGCCTTCACTGAGCATGGATCTGTCGTCCAGGAATGATTAGCTGGGTGCAGCATGATCTCTCTGTCTCTCCTGGAGTGCACACCTTGCTGGCAACTCTGTTTTGTTCTTATACTGTTCAATTGCATAGCTTCAAAGCATTCCTTCTTGATAGCTGGTCAGTTAAAGTCCAAACAAAGCAGGTAGGAAGGGATTATCACATTACAATTGCTAACCGCTCAGATCCTGTTTTGGGGAGTCTAGGTGTGAAACCTGTTTTTGCAAGCTTTTGATCAGCCTGTAGGTTATGCTTCAATCAAAGGGGATGGGTGTTCATTGACTGATGGAATACCTTGGGGCACTGATCACAGGACACTGCCTTTGGGTACTTTTTTAACAGTGGGGCAGTCTGCACTGGTGATGGTCTAAGGAGACATTTTTAAAACCCGAGACAGACACTAAAAGCCTGTTTTGAGAAATATGCCTTAGTCAAGAGAAGATGCGTCACCAAGGAGGATACAATCACATAGGGATATGCAGTTATTTATGAATGATTTAGCATAATAAATTGGGTACATTGACAAATAGCACAGGAGATTAAATCAACTGGGATTGCTCTACTTTGCATGGTCCCAGTCACAATCTTGCATTCTTGTGCTAGATGCACTATTTTAATTTGGTCATTTAAATTTCATGTGTGGGTCCAGCCAAGCTGTCACAGTCATCACAACGTTTACGTGAAGAGAGGAATGGAGAAGTGGGGGTGAGAGACATACCCTTCCAAAACAAAAGACAAACAGAATCACATGGGGCATTGACAATAACTTCACTTAAGGCTTGCCTATGTGGAGAAGTTAGCATGTAGCAAGCCAGAGTATGAATTGAGAGTGCATTATCTTGTTTGCACTAACTTCCTGTGTAGACACCTGCATGTGTGGCATACCTGAAGGTGTGATTTTTAGGATCACAGAGCAGATTCCATCATGCCCTTAACTGAATGTCAATCAGCAGCCTCTTACTGTGCCTTCCCTGTGTCATTTGTTTCACTTTCTAAGTGGTGGAAGTTATCTTGGGAGTGAGGAGTTAGTGTGAAGTGTGCTACAGATTCATCTCCTCACTTATTGCAGGCTATCTTCTCTGAAGAGAGGCGCTCCACTTTGCAGAGTCTGCAAATGTTTACACCTGTGTAAAGTGAGTACAGTGCAATTGTGTCACACTTCTCTATCAGAATGGTAATACTGAAACCCACTTTATTCAGGACTACAACTAAATAACCAGCAGCTTGCAAAGTATGACAAAACAGGCCCATCAGATTTCCTGTGGGCAAAGATCCGTGCAGTTTTGATATTAAAGAACAGGAACAATTTAGTCACAGAGCTATTAGATACTTGTTACTTTTACAAGGATTAAGATATGTTTGACTTGGTCTCCCATGATGTTCTCATGGTAAAATTGGGGAATTGCGGCCTCGACAATTTAACGGTCCAGGGACTAGGAAACTGGCTCTGAGGCAGGACCCAGAGAGTATTAATAGAGGGAACTGAATCAACATGATGCATGGTGACCAGTGCTTTTCAACTTATTAATTATTTGGATTTGGGTGTGAAAAGCATACTGGCAAAGTTCACAGATGATACCAAATTATGGGGGAGTGTGGTAACGCTGAAGCACAGGCTGTGGATACAGGCTGACCTGGACAGGCTGACCTGGACAGGCTCGCAAGGTGGGTGGATCAAAACCTGATGACATTTAACACCGAGAAATGTAAAATGCTCCATCTGGGGAGAAACAATCCACAACACACTTACAGGCTCAGTAATGCTACACTTGCTAACACCACAACTGAAAGGGACCTGGGGGTTGTAATAGACCACAGAATAAACATGAGCCACAAATGTGATGCTGTAGCTGGCAAAGCGAATAAGACATTGGTATGCGTCTACAGATGCATTTTAAGCAAGATGAAGGATGTCATCCTCCCACTCTACTTGGCTTTGGTGAGGCTGCAACTGGAGTATTGTGTCTAGTTCTGGGCACCACACTTCAAGAAGGATGTGGAGAAGCTTGAGAGAGTCCAAAGGAGGGCTACGCTTATGATCAGAGGTCTGGAGAGTAGGCCATATGAGGAAAGACTGAGAGACATGGGACTGTTCAGCCTGGAGAAGAGAAGACTTAGAGGGGACTTGGTGGCAACCTACAAGTATCGAAGGGGCACACATCAGGGCCTGGGGGAGAACTGTTCACCAAGGCCCCCCAGGGGAAGACAAGAAATAATGGTCACAAACTCCTAGAAGATCACTTTAGATTGGAAAAACTTCTTTACAGTACGAGTGTCCAGGGTCTAGAATAGACTCTCCCTAGAGGTGGTACAATTGCTTACTCTGGAAATCTTCAAAAAACATCTGGATGCCGACCTTGCTGGGGTCATCTAACCCCAGCAGTCTGTCCTGCCCAAGTGCAGGGGGGCTGGATCTGATGATCTTGTGAGGTCCCTTTCAGCCCCTAACATCTATGAATCTACATTAAGAAAATAATCTGCTCTCTCTCTCTCATTGTTTCACATGTTGAACTACTATCAACTTTGATCTATTATTAAACAAAAGTAAATAGAGTATTAACATTTGCTTACATATGGCAAAGAAAGACACATACATTAATGCTGTTTAAATCACAGTGCAAATTCATATTTCTGCTTTTGCAAATTTAAGTGGCACTTCAAGTCTGACTGCACCATTGCAGTTAAAGGGACTTTGAATCTGAACTCCAAGGCTCTGGGTTTGGGGCTTGCACATAGGATGCCTGCCATGGAGTTGGGAATATCTGAAGCCCCAAGTTGGAGAGTCTGGGAGGTAGGATACTTGCTGCTGGTAGCACCACACAGACTTGAACGATTGAGCTCTGCTCAGTCAATAGAATTCAGAACTGATATGGCTGATTGGGCCGGAGACACGAAATTTCAAAAAAAAAAAAAGAAAAAAAAGAAAAAGAAGCAAGCATCTGACATGCAGTAAAGTCACAACCCAACTCCTGTGCCCTGCAGTAACTAGTTTGTGGGCTTTGTTGTAAAAATGTCTTCTTTGTTGTGTTTGTTTTTTCCTTACTTTAACAATCTCCCCTTTTGTCAGTTTTCTATTCTGCCAGCTACATCTTTGTACCTTATTAAGAGTATCACACCACAAGGAGAGAAGGATATTTCCAGTGTAGACTTTGTGCTCCTGAAATGTGCCAGATTTCCAGCAACACAAGCTTGACTGGAGGCCAGTGTAAGGTGTTGGAAGGAACTCTCACAGGATCCAGGAACCACCTTGGACTTGGCATTCATCGTTCCTAGCACAAGCCTGTTGCTTTGATCTTTTCCGTGAAAAAATATATGTTGTACAGCCCACATTTTAAATGCACACTCCCCCCACCCCCAAGAAGGAACCCAACCTCAAAATACCTCACATAAATGGGAGAGAGGAAGGGAAAATCACATAACCTCACAAACACTAGTCATGTTGTTAAAGTAGGTATGCAAAGTGTCCATTGCAAGGAGTGTAAGAATGTGAATAGAAGAGGAAGTGCCTTTATTTATTCACAGAAAACACACACCAGTAATACTGGCCTATAATGCTTAAATCATAGCACAGGAGGATCATCTGGATGTAGGATTACACTACTCCCATTGAAGTCAACGACACATCATTGGTTTTAATAGAGTAGGATAAGGATAATTCAGTCTTTCTTCCCATTCTTTGGCCTCTCTGCTGATACCAGCAGTAAGGGCATCAATTTTAGTGACAGCCTTTATGATACAGACGTCTGTCCACTGGGAACTGGACTAAGACTACCAACATATTCCATGTATGCTATTGATTGGCCATTTGACAGGCACTGGAGATTTAGCAGGATCTGTGTTAGTGACCTGGAGGTGGAAAAGCTTTGCCTGTTATTCCCAGTCCCCAGAGGCATGCAATCCCAGGATCAGGTTAGGATTTTGTATTTAAACAATAATTACTCTTTTCTGAAGTGAAAAAGGTCAAAACAGAAAGGTTGCTCTATGATGTACTTTCATGGCAGAGAAGTAACTTTTACATTCAATAGGTATTTAAAGTACAGGTTTGTACTTTCAGTGTATTTGTTATTTTGTGTCAGACTATTAAGTGAAGATAGATGACAAATTTCACACAGAGCATAACCCTCACTACAGCTGTGTCCACATTAACACCAACAGTGCCACACAATGGTATCCTTAAATTGTAAAGAAGCAAGTGACACTGCCACATAATGAGGCAACAATGTCATGGAGCCTTTAACAATCAATCTTTAAAACAGCATCCATTGGATTGCAGGTGTAAATCAGCAGCTCAATGTCAAATGGCTTATTTAAGGCTTAGGTCAAACATTCAAATAAAGTGTCATATTAAAAATACAAAGATACAACTAATACATCTCCCATATGGCTAAGTTAAAACTACCAGAAGTCAGACTGTAAAATTAAGGTTCTAAATCAACACAGCTGCAGTACATATTCTCTCTGCGTTATGACATATATTGCATAATACAATAATGTTCTATTAAGGTTCACAGTTAATCAGCAGAGTAGACTATGAGCTCATTCTGTTGTTGGCATGTTGCTGTAGGTCTACTGACTCAGGGGAAATTAACAGATTTCCATGAGGTTAGAATGCAGTGGAATCAGTTTCTGTCCTTAAATTGTGACATGAATCAACATTGTTCTTAAAACTTTAATTTGTGGATTTACTATTTGTTATTTAGCTGCACCAACATAGTGCTGAGCATCCAATATACACATTTAGAAAAGGTAAAGGAGGAAAAAAAACACCTATTTCTTATGAGTTGTTTGAAAATAAGTACATTGTGTGAACTTTTTTTTTAATTTCCACTTTTTCAAAAGAAAGTAAAAGCTGAAAATATTGCAGTTTTCTCTTTGGAGCCCAAATCATTGCATTTTAATTTTTTTTTTTCAAAAGAACTAAAAATATTTGGAAAAAATCAGAAAATTTAAAAAAGATAATTTTTTGCTAACAGTTTTTGAACAATTTTTTTTGACCTGGCATCATATTAGTATGAAAGTGGCTCTACTTAGACTTTGAAATAAATGTTCCATTGAGAGGTATATGATTACAATTGGTTCTTATCATAATTTGGCTGCAATATGTTTTCTATCAGTTTATATAACAACTATTTCAATACAATGGGGTAGAAAGAGAGTGGTGGTTTGGTTTGATTAATTCTGAGACTATAGAAGACTGTCATGAAATGTTTCATTTGTGGGAACTGCAGCTTTTCTTCTGAAATTAGTGCAGTTTTGGGATTTTGGCTGTGTTTCACTATGACATTTAGGACAAAGTGACTTCTGCTTGTTTACAGGGACAAACAGCAACCACAATATGCCCGTGCACATGAATAATGTAATACACCTGCACAAAAAACTTATGTGAACTAATTGAGCTTAAATTAATTATTCCAATTTGTCCAGATCATTTTGAATTCCAGTCGTGATCTCCAAAGGCTCTGTAATCCCACCCATCTTGATATCATTTTGACTTTAGTAAGTGACCTCTGAGTTTTATAATCCAAGTCATCAAAGGGGCAGAGTTTCATCATATTCTTCTAAAGAATCACAGCAGCTCACAAGGGATTTGTTGATTGTTTATTTTTAAACTCATCAAAATCAAATGCATACTAGTCCTCAGTGAGGCTACATTGTTCTTAAACTTAATCTTTCAGATTTTTTTCCTGTAGTTCTGTTAAAAAATAAGGTCATTATTATTGCCTATATATTTATTATAGGACAACTGCATTTTTTACCATCTCAATTAAAAATCATAATGGATTTTTCCTTATACTTAAGGAATAAAAGCTGCACAGTGAAAAAGTCAGCCTTGTCCAGATTTTTTCTTTGATTAGCATGAAAAAACTAAGTAGTTATAATGAAAAACCTCTTTTAGTTTCAACTAAGACACAAACAATTTGATTAAAAAAAAGTCTAAGATACTGAATGCTGCTTCAAGCTTAGTCGAATTTAGTCCTAAAAATGTACCACACTCTCTCTGGAAAGCACCCAAATATTTACATATGTACATCCTTCTCAGGATGTTGCTTATCAATGCTTCACTGCATGCAGTGCTGCCCTAGAACAGCAATGAATGAATCAGAACTTCCTAAATGGGTTTCCGGAATGTGGTTAGTTATTACCTCAGCCAGGATTCATTCACAAGTCAAACAATTGCTACAAGTTTTAATAACTTGCAATAAAGGCAAACTATAAATCATTGCAAGAGGCTTGGATGCCTTGTGACAGGCACCAGCCAAACAGATTAAATAAATATTTCATGAAAATCCAGGGTGGCTCAGAAAATGTCAGCTTTCATACAAGGCAAGGTTCTTGGGTAGATGTGATAGCTTTGATTAGACCAACTAAATAGTTGGGGAAAAGTTCTTTGCAAGCTTTCAGGCCCTTCATCTCCATATGCCTGACTAAGGGTGTTTGTACCCAAAAGCTGGCAAAGAACTTTTTCCAATTATTTAGTTGGATGAATCAAAGCTATCATATCTACCCAAAGAACCTTGCTTGCCTATGTCCTTAGACCAATACAGCTACAACCAACAACCCTGCAGCCTCTATACAAAACCTGTTCATTTAAATCAGAGCTGCATGAAGATCAAAGCCAACACTACTATATAACCCCATTAAAATAAAGATAAATGCACAGGCTCCAAAGTTGAGAATTGGGGCAGGTGTAGATATAACAGTTATACTGGTATTAAATTATATCAGTGTAAACAGTTTAGATATAATTGTTGCATCTGTCTACTCCTATGCTGGTATAGAGCTAAAACTGCCTATTTTGTCAAGGTTCATTCTTCCCTGACCTTTTAAAATGGTTTAAAGTTAAACCTGTACAAAGCCTGAGTTACCTGTCCAGTAGGCAGCAGTATCTGTGTGAGCCCAAAGTAAAGTTATTATATTATACTTTCCTAATTTTAACACAGTAAGTCACCACAAGCCCCTTCCCTCACTTAATATAGTAGTGAGGGATTTATCGCTGTTTTGTCAGGGGATGAGAGGGTGGTCCAAGGACCCCGTATTAGGGGCTGGAGCATCCTGGCCAGTTAAGTGGATATACTGGGAGTAATGGGGGTGACCTCCAATAGTGTTGCTGTGTGTCCTTTAGTTAACATCCTTCTTTCCAGATTTCAGAAGGATGGAAAATATTGCTGACTTAGCACCCACATAGAGACTCAGAGCCCTAACAACCCTGATTAAAGCACATACAGAGCATTGATAGCAGTCTGCACTAACCTAACTTTGATTTTTGCCCTGCCAGAGCGGATCCCCAGCTGCCAGGGCTACAGGGCCAGGGACCTGGGTCTGCAGCAGCAACTGAGCCCCAGCTGCTGCAGTGGAGTTGAGTGTGGAGCCCAGCTGCTGCTGTGAGCACTCCTGGAGGGGCAGGGGGGGACCTGTGCCCCCCAGATACGTGTGTGGTGTGGGGACAGGCATGGACTGCCCACTGCAGGCTTAGGCTCCCTGCCCTGCAGCCCTCCCCTGGGGCCTCTACAGCCCAGCGGATGCGACCTGGTGTGGCAGGGCAAAGCAGAGCCACATGAGGAAGCTGCTTGGTGCTGTGAGCTCTGCACAGCCCTGGCGAAGTGTCCCCTGCCTGTGCAGCAGCAGTGGAGGCAGTGGCATGGGGTTGTGCCCCTCGCTGCCGCTGTACAGGCAGGGCATGCCTTGCCAGGGCAGTGCAGAGCTCACAGCAGCAAGGAGCTTCCCCACGTGGCTCTGCTCTGCAATGCTGGGTCACACCAGCTGGGTTGTGGAGGCCCTGGGAGAGGGCAGCATGACGGGAAGCCTATGTTTGCCCCTGCCCTGCATTCAGATCTGGGGGGCAAGAATCTCCCTTGCCCCCCCTGGTAGTGCGTGCAGTAGTGGGGAGTCAGCCCCACTCCCCTGCCCCCCAGATGAGCCACCTTTGGCCCTGTCTCATTCCTCACTGGGGCCCTGTGGCCGCAAATTTCAGCCCCGGGCCCCAAGCACCTCCCAGCTGGGCAGCAGCCTCAGCACCCCTTGCCTAACGGCCCTCCTCCAGCTCCCCCCAGCCCCTTGCAAACTGAAACTCTGCCAGCCTGCAGAGAGCTCTTTGTAAAAGTGCAAAATCCATGGGGCTTTCTCCATTAAAATGAGAAATCCACATTTTCCTTAAGTAAAGGTGGAAATCCGCATTCTTCTCTGCTTTTTCCACAGGAAATGGAAAATCTGGATCCCTGATGATTAGTAGTATGAAGGAGGAGAGACTAAAGAGGTTAGGCCTATTCAGTTGAGAAGAGAGACGCTTGAGGTGGGACATGATAAGGGTTTATAAAATACTAAATAGTGAATAGAAAGTAAATTATAAATCCCTATTTACTATCTCATTGTACAAGAACGAGGGTCACAAAATTAAACTAGTAGGTAGTAAATTTAAAACTAACAAAAGGAGGGGGTTTTTTTACACATTAAAATGTGGAGCTCATTGTCAAAGATGTGACAGTTTAGCCAGATTCAAAAGGAATTAGACAAATTCTTGGAGGAAAGAAGCATCAGTAGCTAGTCAGCATGGGAGTTAGGGGTACAGCCTCTGAATCAGAACTTCCTGAACCTTAAATGTTAGAGGCTGCAAGTGAGAGAGGCACAGTGGAAAAATCCTGGTCATACCCTTTCATACACTTTTCCATACACTTTCCCTTTTAGCATCTACGCTCTGCCACTGTGTGACAGAACACTGGGCAAAATGGACCTATGGTTTGACCAAGTACATTGGCAGTTCTTATGTCGTGTAAGCACTTGTCTAAAACCTATCTAAATCTTACTGTGTGGACCCACTAAACATTAATTCTTAAAAGAAAGATCCTTAACATACCCCTGATTTATAGGTTAATTATTCAGAAAATGTCTTTGATTCCACAGAAGTGGAAATTTAGTTGAGTTCTACTGTTAACAGCATCATGTTCAAAATTTTCTGGTTTTTAATAAGAGTTTTTAATACAACTTCAAACAGTATACGCTGAACATCAGAAACTCAGTGTAGTGCAGTTTGTTAAAGTGTTTAGACAAAGCATAGTAGTTAGTTTGCTATTTATTTTGGAACTACTTTGACATTCTTTTTGACTATTATTCATGATACAATGGTTTGTTAAGCATACTATAAGCTCACTGAACAAACAATTTATCCAGGCATAATCATGCTTCCCAGTGAAGCTAATGAAAGCTAATTTTCTCTGAATGATTCACAGTTACATTATCAAGTTTTAATTTAATAGTTCAGAAAAACACAACCAAATTAAACAAGTTTCAAACATTTTCATTAGCTTATATTTGTAGGAAATAAAACATAATTTATTTGGATACTGCTGTAACACAAAGCCACTTGCAAGCTTTAAGACACATTATAAAGGATTTAGTCTGTGAAGTATTAATAAAAGTCAGAAGCAGAAAAAGCAGCTCAGATTTTGAGTGCATCCTACAACAAATTCATGTTTGTAAATTGTAACCATGCATGCATGCATGCACAAATCTTAGTGTACAAACTGGGCATGCACATCAGAGGGTGTCATGAGGCTTAATACAACCTCTCAGTTCTGCTCCAAGGCCCCCATGTAAATGAAGGCAGGATGGGATCTGATGTGGGATCCTCACAATCGTGCTTCCTGACATGCCACACACAGGCATGGCAGGAGGTGTGATTGTGGGATTCAGCATCAGATCTCATTACACCTTTTTGCCTGCGCATGATCTTAACTCCCCCTGTACCAGCAAGTAGCAAAGTATTTATAAGTAGTGAATCTTCTTTATTAATTACTCATATACAAGTGGTAAATAAAAACTGCATGAGAGAGGAAAACCCTGTCTTCCTCTCCACCCATCAACTGCTTGGGAACAATAATGTAAGTTAACTATCTACCTGCTGCCTAACCTCAGACTAACATGGCTAACTATCTCTACCTGCTTTTTAGTACATGAAGGAACTACATCCTCTACAAAACCTAAATGGTTGTTTACAATGAGATACCCACAGACATAGATACTACTGCAGAGTACTGAGAAGACCACACAGAAAAATCAGGGTCAAAAATATGAAACTTTACTGAGAAAAACCAAATTAATTCCACACAAACATCTAATGAGAAGGTTATGAGCTGGGTGGCTTTGTGCTGCTGAGGCACAATGAAACACTCACATCATGAAACCCTTCTTCACGGCCAATACTTTTGTCAGCAATTCAGCATAAAATTAGGAAGTAAAGTAAATTAAGGGACAAGGAAAATGAATTAGCTTCTAACAGCAGGCTGAGGCATTTTGTCTAGCTGTCTCCAGGCTGTGCATATTCTATGGGTAAATAGAGGGCCTATAGTCTACAGTCATGCTCCATCTTTGATCAGGTACTAAATGGACTTAAAGCCAACATTCCATATATTTCCATAATGGGGGTGGGGGTGGGACGGTCCTAACATGGAGTGAGTGGGCACCAGTCTTACGGAGCAACAAGATCAGTTCAGCTTTTAAAGTACAAAACTTCATCTATGCCACTGGGAGTGTGATATTTGGGGTGACTTCAAAACAGGGAATCAACACGTCAAGGAGTTTTTAAGGCTTTTCCTACATTGACCCTTGTGCTGTGGTAATCATGCCTGGAAAGAATTTAACACAAAATCGACTTAAAAAAAATGAATAAAGTATGAACACTATGTATGCAGCTAATACTAGTAACTAGTACATTGAAATTGTTTTAAAACCCCCACCTTTAAAAACACTTCTTGCTCACTTCCACGATACAGAAACAAATACAACTTCAAGTGTTTTTTTAAAACATTTTCTTGTTTTTTGCTACCTCCATATCATACTGCTGTTCTATTTAACCTGTGCTATGCAGATGGCAAAGCTCAATACCCTGAAGGGTTTCATGAGGGGAAAAAACACAGAAAAGTGTAAGATTTTTTCTTGTGAAAGTTTTGTTTCATTTTTCCCTCCTCACTTCCCTTTCTCATGTAACAGCCAACCAGCTAACTACCTGCCCTGAACATGCAAAGTCATTCCTAGGTATATAACTACTATATGAAAAAGACAAAAATACCCAGCAATCCATGTTAAAAATAGATACCATGAAACAAAACTTCTGTGAATCCTTCTTTCAATCTTTTAAAAAGAACTATTCTGTAGTCATTGTATTATCCATCTTTATCTCAGCATCAAATAATAATAACAAAATTAAATTCCTGAACAGAGCAGGTTGCGATTTTTTTTATTAGGGAATATTTGTTGGTTAAAAAATTTCAAGCAGCTTTTTAACATGCAAAAGTAAAAATTTTCTATGAAAAATAATTCTGTATTTTCCAGCAACTCTGAACAAGAGCAAGATAAAAGATGATACTACACTTTTGTATGAGTAATACCATTCAGCGTCTTTACACATGCTCCAGTGTGTGTGTGTGGGAGGGGGCTTTTAATTAGAGTGGCTTTGAGAGCCACTCTAATTAAAGCATTTGCATTGTCATGTGTGTTCAGCGTTCTGTGCTTCAAAATGGCAGTGGGGAACTTTAACTAAGGCTTGTCAAATGAGCTTTAGTTAAAGGCCTCCACCGCTGCCATTTTGAAGCATAGGGACGCTGAATACACATGACGTGGAGGCTGTTGGAGCGTGATAATTAGCACGCTCCAGCAGACTCAATCAAGTCTGCTCCATGTGCTAATTAGCATGCCTCAGAGCAGATGTCTAGCACATGTATAGGTGCCCATTGATTACTGAGCTAAAAATACACGGTGAGCTACTAAATCACAAGACAGATCTGAGCTGAATGTAAATTACTCGACCTTTTGGCAGCAAGTGATACACATAAACAGACAGGGTCCAACTTCTGTCATTATCAGAGCCAGTACAACTCCCATGTCTACAAAAAGTTACCTCTATATTTGCCATTAAAGAACACACTTATAAAATATTGAAGCTAATAAATTTTCATAGAAGCCTCAAAGAGAGCAGCTAAGTCTTCTTCAGTCTGGGGTCGTGGTGATAATTTAGTCACTCTTT
>NW_005843262.1:179861-189747 GCF_000455745.1 Alligator sinensis | reverse complement strand
CTGAAAAATGAAGGAAAAATCTGGATTAAATTGGATTGAGTAAAGCTTTGGGTAAAATCACCAGTAGTTGAACAAACAGTAGAATCACATCCATCTGTAGTAATGACTGAGCCTGTCCCCCATTGTAGAATTTTGCAAAACTGTAAGCAAATAAAAGAAACTAGGCGAACACATCAGAAACTACTGCCAGTACTCATGTTGATAAATATATTTTAATTTATATTACTTCTAAGCACTAACACACACACACAAGCTTTGTTAAGTGATTAAATACAATAGTAATGAGCCTTGCTCTAAACCTAGGAAATGTCAGAAATATTAACTTTTACAGAAACTTGATGGTGTATTAAGTAATTAATAGTGCTGTATGTGGTGCAAGTAATTAATATTAAGAAATTAATATTAAGATTGTGGTTGCTCTGGTGTTTGGTACTTTTGAAAAATAGGGCCACTTAGGTTGTTATATATCAGGGGCAGGCAATTATTTTGGATGGAAGGCTGCTTACCAAGTTTTGGCAAGCTGTCAAGAGCCGCATGGGTAGCCCCGCCCCTTGACAGGTGCCCCACACCTTGGTTGCCATCTTTTGACTGGAAGTCCTGCCCCCTAATCCCTGACCTTTGCCATCAGAAGTCCCTCCTCTTGCCCCTGCAAGTACTCCTTTCAGCAAGGGGTTTAGCCATCTCAGAACCAGAAAAATACCAATTATATTCTAAAAATCGAACATCTACAACATTCATTAATTTAATTTAAAAAATATTTGTGTCCTGATTTACATGTGTTTGTGTAGTGTATACGGAGGTGAAGGGTGTGGGGGTTTTGTGGGGGAGGATAGGTGTGGGGGTGAATGTGGGGTGAGGGAGCATGTGGGTGTGTGTGTGTGTGGATATGTGGGGTGTGTGTGGGTATGGGGTTTGTGGGGGGTTGTGTGTGTGGGGGATGGTGGCTGGGTTGTGTGATGGGGTGTTGGTGTGGGGGTCTGCATGTATGGCAGTGTGAGGGAGGGATGGGTGCCTGTGTATGGTGGGATGCACGTGGGGATTCACCCTGCACCTGCACACGCACACACACTGTTCCTCTCACCCTGCATACACACACACCCACACACTGCCATATTTTGCCTGCCCCTGTTATATATGGATGTAGGAGTTCAATTTTTAGCTTTTAGGCACCAAAGTCTCTGCGGTACTGAGAACTCAAATGCCCATCAAAAGCAAAGCAAGCAGAGGTTGTGTTTAGTAACATATTTGCAGAATCAAAGGTACAAAAGACAAATTTAAATTTAAATCTCTGGAAGTAAACAGACATGGTAGGACCAAGCAGTGAATATGTCTAATGATTTTTTCACCTCTGGTGAGCTGTATTCATGTTCTAGATCTGTTTGGTTGGAAGGAGTAACCCTGACCCAGCAATACACTTTAACATGAGTGAAAGTCCCACTGATTTAAACAAAACTTAAGCATGTGCTTCAGTACTTTGCAAGGTAGACAATGTGTTGGGCCTACAGACAGCCCCCAGTTCAACAAAGTCTACATGTTATTTGGTCCGATGTAACTTGGAAGTGGTCCACACCTGGAACAATAATGCTATGGACAAGGACTCTACTTTGCTAAAAGAGCCCTAATTTTGGAAGCATGGGAGTGAGTGCTACGCAAATTCAACAGCTTTAACATATTTACTTCAAAATCACACAGAATTCAAGACAGCTACATCAAGTGCAAAGGGCAGATGTAAAGGATGAGGTCTTTGCTATCTAGTTCTATGGTTGAACTATACCAGCAAGTGAGGATGCAGCTTATACCAAGCTAACCATGTGATTGCTCCTACTCTGCCTTCCCAGTGAAATAAATTATAATAGCAAAAGGGCAGTTTTGCAGGCATGACTCTTTCTATTTGAACTAGGGTTTTTTGCTGGCACATCTACATATTCACCAGATCACATCTCATTCTTCCCCTATCCTGACCAATGTAGCCATGCTGGAGAAGGTTTGTAAGCATAGACATGGCCAAAAAAAATGCTAGATGCCTTACATTGTTAAAGCTGTCAGGTCTGTTTTAGCTCATTTAGGGCATTACAGTCCTGCAAATCAGTGCAGCAGCAGGCTGGGCTGCTGGGAGAAGCTGTAATATTTCCAAGGACTCTGAATAAACTAACAAGCAGAAGCTCTTGCTACCTTCTATATATAGATGCAGCCTGCATTCCCTTAATACAGAGCTGCTGATATTGCCAGTACACAGGGAGTGTCTCTTCAGTGAGTCAGTGAGTTCTGGTGCCAGCACTAGTCATCCACAACTCCTGTGCCTGCCAGTGGCTGCAGCCAAATTATGCCCGCTTCTTGTACATTTGCACGGAGGAGTGATGAGACTAGAGAATGGGCTCTCTGTGACTTCTCCTTTCCATTAGAACACCCACACAGGCCCAGCTACTGCTTGGCTCTTGGAATCTGAACTTCTCCAGATTTCCTGCTGTGCTGTAAAGGAGACTGTTTTCAACAGATTTACTTAAAAAAATGAACCATTTTGATTTTAAGTGTAAACATTTGTCCTCAAAGACCCCCAAAACCTCCAAAACCTGGTGGGTTTGTCTCCCAGGTGCATGTGTTTTGTGGTGGGAATACATTCTGCCGTTTTATTTGTGGTATCAATCTGCAAGAAAGTGTTTTGCCGGGATTAAAAGATGGTGGTTGTGGTCCAAAAAACCTGATCATTTGATGAAAAGAAAAAAAAAAATCAAAGGTTGGACTGTCTGGGATCCCCTATGAGTAATGTACCATGTAGATACACTACACTGCACTTTATATACTAAGACAGGGTCTGAAAACTGATTGGTTCACCTCATTATTTGTGCAGTTATCAATTAGTACTGCTATAAAAGGACAGTAAATTGAAAGAGGCTTCTGAATTAAAAGTAAACTTGAGCTGGACAAAAAGCCTTTTCAGTAGGGAACAACTGTAGCAGCAACCCATCCTCCCTCCTCCCCACAAAAAACCTTCATTGTAAATGCAGCACATTCCATCAAGTATCTGTAAAAGTTAATATTTTAAAGGATCAAGATTTTATCAATAGAAACTTTCAAAAGTCTCCCTGTATGTAAGTGGATAAGGCATAGGAGTGGATGTCAGGTCAAGCTGGGTTCAATCTCTGACTCTGCCACTGATCTGGTGTGTATGGCCAGGAAAGTCACTTCACATTTCTGTACCTCCTTGCCCCGAAATGTAAAATGGGAATCATTCTACTTACCTTCATTTGTAATGAGCTTTGAAATTTATGGGTGAGGAGAAATAGATGAGTTACAGGGTGCAGTTAAAGGAAGTGACTTGTTTTTCAGCCTGCCAAAATTTTTCCTTGATATCACAGGGCATAAAAATCATAGGTAGCTGTAACAACATGCAACAAATGAACGAATCTGTCATTTTACTAGGGAGTTACCAAATTTTACTCTAGATCAAGTGGACTGAAACGTTTTTGTAAGTGTCACAACATAAAGAGTATTACAGGTTTATTCCATCACTCCAGAGGACTTTTTTCAAATTCTGATGGGGGTTGGCAGAATAAGAAAAGAAAGCCATCTGGAAAAAGCATTGCAACTCCTCAGTATGGAGAAGTGTAATGCAAAGCAAGTTTGATCATTTTTAGCAGATAAAGCATCACTTCTAACCTTTCTTGGTTGCATAGCTGGTATAGCTAGCTAAAACATGGGAACAATTTCCACAAAAATACTATGGAAACTGTCCTTATTTTTTTCAAAATGTGTAAGTATGAAGTTTTTCTATTGGTTTAATAATTCAATCTTCTTTTGAAAGGCAAGTGACTAACAGATGGCAATATGCACTTCATATTACTGCAAAGAAAACCCTGTGCTAGGAGAAAGCAATAACTGACTTCAATCATTAATTGCTCCATTGTTAATGGTCACACTGGAATTCTGGATGCAAACATTTATTTTAAAATAAAAATATCTTAATTTTAAAAGTTTGCTTTTTAAGGGAAAATTGCCTTTGCTTTCTGGCTTACCTGAGGCAGAGTGCCTTTGACTAGTGCAGGAATATCAGCTTTAGAGTAACCAAGTGCAGTTAAGCCATCATCAACATTCAGATCAAACAAGAATTTCCGGAGTGTGCCTGCCAAAACAAGCCCTGCATCTTTGATTCTGGCAGTACGGATGTCAGCTCCTAAAATAAGACATAAAGCCTTGACTGTAGGATGCAGAGAATGGGGGAAACTGTTCTGGATTTAATTTAATCATAATATAAGCTGAATACATATCCATACATAACAGCCATCTCTCTGAAAGAAACACCAAGGAAAAAAGAGACATCACTGGCTTCAGTTTGCAGTTATAATAGTTTGTATAAATGGGATAAACCAGGTCAGGAGACAGGAGAAGCAAGAGAGTTTCATGTGGCAGTTAGCTTTTCTGGCAGCAGCTAACTTCCTTTCCCCGTGTGCTTGCATGGAGAAGCACTTTTCAGTCGGACTAACTGCTGGGAGCAGTGGCAGAAAAGTAGTAGAGCAGACTGGTGTCAGCGGATGACCATACTATTTATTTTTATGGACAATGTGCCATATGCTAATTTCTTCAGTGCCTGGGGTTTGCTGACATCTAGAGCACATGAAAATCAGTGACTAAGGATTTCCTTCCTGCTTTCAAAGTTTTGCTGTCCTCTAAATATATAGCAAGCGTGGGTATGGCTTAGGGGACAGAGAAGACAAAGGTAGGTGCTCTGGCCAGAGCCATATATGGTGTTTAGATACTATAGCTTACATTACAGAAGATAGGTATGTTTGACAGAAGAGAGGGAACTAAGGTCCTGGAAACAACTTTGAAAAGGAGGTGAAAATATCAGCATTTATAGAAAAGCTGCAGATGATTCTTAAGGCTGTTTCTTCCATGTGTATATATAGTTCCATCAACAAAGAAAAGAGGTATGTGCATGGAGAAAAATACCACTCACTCAATTTTTTTAAAAGTCCACTAACTCTAAGTGAGACAGTATGGTTTTGGTTAATGACAAATTCATTCTTAAACTTAAATTCTTCAAGATTCTTAATGTAAACAGAACAAATTTAGTGGAGTTATATCAGAAATGCATTTGGCCTAGGCTGTTTACTGGAAAATGATTAAAGTCCCAACTACAGAAATACTGGTACTCAAAACTTCAGTATAAACAGCCCAGTGAATACACACACACGTTCTAGGAGACTTAGATGTTTGGATAGTAAAAATAACAATATAGTGGCAATCGCTCTAAGGGATCAGATGGAAGATGAAACACGACAGGAGTCTTACATGAAATTTCATGTTACTGGTTTTATGGCCATGCATTTGGTGGTCATTCTGTGTCTCACTCTATGTCAGGGGTGTCAAACTCATTTGGCTTCATGGGCTGGTGTGCAGCTGGTCCACAGGCTGGATTAGGCCCACAGACCCCTGCCCATGTGCCTGATCCAGCGCATGCAGCACCTGCCCAAGCCAGTCCAGGATGCTGGCCTAAGAGAGCAGCATGTGTGATGCAGCCAGGGACCAGCCCCAGTGAATGTGGTGCAAGGCTAGATGGTGCAGTGTGAGAGTCAATGAGGCAGCACCAGGGACTGGATTATGGGGCTCTGCAGTCTGGATTCAGCCCATGGGCCATAGGTCTGACACTCCTGCTCTATGGGAATAGAAGGTTCAAACAGTATGTAACAAAAAAGGAAGGGAAAAAAGAATGAAGAGAAGGAGGGAACATCTCTAAAATTAGGCATGAGAAAGATTATGAAAAACACCCTTAAATACTGTCATAGTGGTATCGACCAGTAGAATACATCACTTTGCTTGTATCTATACTGCTTCCACACCAGTGGTCACACACAACTGTTACTATCATTTAAAAATCCACTAAGGGAGGCATTAAGAGTTTTTTTTTATTTTTGGCTGCACACGAATCTGCAGCTACACACACATGCATACCTACATACAATAACTGCTTATTACTCTACATCTACATCATTACAAAGTTTCTTAGTCACTTGAATCACCTTCTGCAATTGATTGGATTCTGGACTAGGATCAAAATGTAAACCCAAGCTAGGAATCAGTAAATTACTTTATTATCTGTTTATAATAGCAAAGCAAACAATAACCCAAAGAGAATGGGGCTTTCAAATATTTCTGGCAATAACTCAGGAATTCCTAGCCTACTTAGCTAAAAAATAAAGACCCTCCCCCAGAGTTCAAATTCCCCTGGTATTATGAGCTGGCCCCTAACAGACATATTTTTTCAGTCAACGTATATGCATTTGTGTATTACTGAAGGGCCCTAGAAATAGCCCTCCTGGATTACGACCTGTGTACTTCTATATCCTGTCTGTAATTGCAATCAGTACATACAACATGTGATGGAGGAAGGCACAACAACCACCATAACCAACAATGATGTCATAATATGTAATAGGGGAAGTTTCTTCCTCATCCCCAGTCAGCCATTGGGTTATGTTCTGAAGCTGGATATTCTAATATTGTATCTATCTTATGTAATGTTGGTGTGCATAGTCATTTATCTAAAGGTGTAACCTTTTCCTGAATCCTACTAAGCTTTTCATACTGTCTCCACTGCAATGACTGCGAAGTAGCACACACATGATCAACTAGCTATCAGTGGAACTCGTAGCTGCCTAGCTGCAGCAGTGTGGAGCTCATCATAGGCTGCAAAACCTGTCTGAAAGGCAAGGCAAATTAATCCACACTGAGCTCTAAACCAGTATCAGTGTCCCACAGAAGCACTGAGCTAGCTCAGATATGTCTACTGTACACTACTGCCACTGTTGACTGCTAGGTACATGCTCACTTAGTCTCTAGGATAGGGGTGACCAACTCAAGGCATACGTGCCACAAGTGGTACATGCAACATGTTGTTTGGCATATGGCAGATCCCACAGGGAGCAGGGAGAACAGCACAAATAAGGCAGGAAGGAGAAGGCAGAGCAAGGGAGCAGGCAGGGGAAAGGAATCAGAGCATCACTCAGAGAAGGAGCAAGACTTATTTTGTGCCACACCAGCCAAGGAGGTTGGCCCGCAATGCTCTGAGATGGAGGTGTCCAGCTTCTAAGTAGCCAGGGGCTGCACACTCCTCAGGCTACACTAGTAGGGACTGCTCCAACAGCCCCTACAACCAAAGGTCAAAAGCCCTGGGGCCCACATGCCCCCTCCCTCCCCCACTGCACCATACACCTCGGTATGCCCCTGCTGCACCTGTGTCCCCTGCAAACCTGCTTATTGTTTACATAGGAAGACATTTTTATTTGTATTGCTAAGTTCTCTGAAAAGAGATTCATACCTAGTATCTCTGCAGCCTCCAAGTGCCGCTCAGGGTGCATTTGCGCCGTGAAAGCAAACACTGCTGGGGATGTGAGCACCACCGAAAGTCCATGCGGCTGGAGAAAAACCAAAACATAGTGCATGGTATTAACTGGGTGTCTTAACACTGCTGCAATCAGCTGGAGAGGCTGACAGGTTTTCAGGCTTGTTAACATAAGAGTCATGTAACTGTAGCAATAGGAAAATAACCTGATTTTACCACTAGAGAATGATCCACGTTATAATCCTTTGCTTTGTAATTCTTCACCAAGCCAGAAATAGGGTAAGACATTCCATGGCTGGAAATTAAAGTAGAAAGGAAGTAGTTAGAGCACCAGCCCAAGACATAGGAGCCATGCAGGGGTGGATCCAGTAGGGGTGCAATGGTGCACTTGCACCCTGTTTTCACTCCCGGTCCATCCGAAGTTTAAAACCAACTGCCTAGTGGTAGCAGCTGCACTTCTATTCAGGCAGCAATGAGGAAATCAATTGACTTAATATTAGAATTTGCTTGATTCCTTCTAAACTCTTTATTCACAGGTGTTAATAACCCTCTTTCCTTGTAAATGGTTTTTATTGGCTCTACTATTCCAGCTATCCTTACTTCTGCAATGCTGCTGTCTGTTAGCTGCTCCTAGAAAGGTAGCTCCCATTTCATAGCCCTGCAGACCTTTTTATCTCTAGCCAAAAACATTAACTCAGGTGTGGAAATATTAACTCAGGCAAACATTACCCCAGGTATGGAAATCACTTTCAGTAAAGAATTGGAGGCACTGGCCAATTGCTCAAAAAGGCTTGATTTTATTTTATGAATCTGAAAAAAGAGATGTACATTTAACTTTAAGGACTCTAGGACTAATGAAACACCATCTTTGGGTTATTTTTTCCCTAGTTTGCTGTGTTTTATATATATGATACAGCAAATCAATGCACATTCAAATAAAAAAAATTTTTGCTTCAATCTTAAGTTGAATAGTATAGCTCTAGGCCCCTACTTATTAATAAAGCTTCTAGTTTCTTTTTAACTGGAGAAAAATGTGTTTTGTTTTGTATGTGATGATGCACCACACCATCTGCACCCCACTTTTTAAAATCCTAGATCTGCCCATGGAGCCATGGGTCAATTCCTTGGATCTCCCAGGCTTCCCATGTGCAAGTGAAAGACATTTAGGTTCCCTTTGATTTCAATGAAACTGAATTCCATGAAAATTATATGCTTACATACCATGGATAATTCATGGAGCCACAGCCACTGTGTAACTCAGGTCCCATTGAAAAAACAGATAATGGCATTTCCCAATCTAGAAGGGGAACTGTGAGGATGAAGGAACTATATAATTTTTGAGGCATTCAGATACTATGGTAACAGGGGCAGATAGGGTACCTTAAATAGTCAATGCCCTTATTTTGATCATAGTTCCTGATTATAAAAAGCATTTGAAAGATTAGGAAATGTGATGGCAGTGATTCTTACTTGATCAAGCTACAGGCATACAATAATGTTTTTGCATAATTTTTGGCACAGGCTCTGATTCAGCGAGGTAATTGATCACGTACATAATTTTAAACATGGCAGCAGCCCCAGGGACATCAATGGCAATGCTCATATGCAGTTGTGTAGCTAAGGTGGGGCAATCTGGGCAGCAGCCCCAGGCACCAACTTTTTGGGGTGGGAAGAGTTGAAAGATAATAGTTGCTGCTGTAGCTGTACCACTATGCCAGCAGCACTGGCAGCTGGAAGTTGCCACTGCTCCTGTGTGTAAGCTACTCCCTGTGTACCCAACTGCCCTGTTATACCCCTGCTCACAAGTACTTTGCTGAACTGAATGCCATCAAGTCATAAGTTAGTTTGAATGGTTACTACTTAAATCTTTATCAGTATATCCCTTAATGTGTAACTATAGCTCAGTTTAGCCTGTAAAACAATTAACCCAGTCAGTGTGTCTGGCCTTACTTCAAGAACGATACAAGAAGCACCTAAACAGTGCCCACACCGGCTCTGACACATGCTAATTAGCATACTCCAGCAGCATTGATGTCATGTATATTCAGTGTCCCCACGCAGCAGGGTCACTTTAATTAAAGCTTGTTGAATGAGCTTTAGCTAAAGTGCTCCTGCTGCCATTTTGAAGTGCAGGACACCGAATACACAAGATGCTGTGTGCACTTTAATTAGAGTGGTTCCTGAGAACCACTTTAATTGAAGCGCCCTCCCCTCCCCCCTAGAGCACATGTAAAGAAGCCCAAGATGTTCTTTATATGGACATACTCACTTTGTTCTCATAGGGCTGCATAAGGCTGCTGAACAACTAGAATGGAACTATGCTGCTTTAACTGACATTTGAGTTTCTTAATAGCCATGGCCGCTGCAAATAAGCAAAGTAAAGTAGGCCAAATTCTGGTCCTAGCAACTTTCCTGGAATCAGACTCTGTTGTTACAGGACCAGAGTTTGCTTTCCTCATACACCAGGGGTGGGCAAAATATGGCCCACGGGCTGGATCCAGCCCACCAAGCACTTCCCTCCGGCCCATGGAGCCCCTTCAAAACCCA
>NW_005843262.1:157286-179830 GCF_000455745.1 Alligator sinensis | reverse complement strand
GGGGGCCTGCCTCTCTAAAAGCCTCCGCAGCACCTCAAGCTGTTTCCTTGGGTTCTGGTTGCGAGGCAAACAACCCTGACATCAGCCTGACCCAGCTGGTCTCGCCCCGCCCCTGGCTCAGGCCACGTTTGCAGGTTGAGAGGGACGGAGGGGCTTGGCCAGAACCTGTGGCGCTGGTGAGGGGAAACAGCGTCTGGGCCGGATTCTGCTTTGCTGCATGGGACTGGAAAGGGCCCTGCCCTGCAGGTAAGCCCAGGAAAGTGGCTGCTGGGCAGGCTTTCCCCATGCCATGCCGTGCTGTGTTGCTCAGGCTGTGCAGGGTCAGGCTCCACCAGCACTGGGGAGGGGAAGCAGCAGCTGGGCCGCAGGTCTGGCCCAGTCAGCACCAGGGAGGAGAGGTGGTGGCGGAGCCGTGTGCCGGGCCCCAGCAGTGGGGTTTCAGGGGCATCAGACCTCCCCCAGAACTTTCCCCCTACCTGTGCCACCTGGTCCCAAAAGGAGGAGGCTCCGCCTCCATTACTGCTGGCCAGTGCCAACCCAGTCGAGCTCACCCCGTCCCAGCAGCATGTGGGAAGCTGGCTTCAGCTGCATGCGGTTCCGGATGGGACGGACCCAGCCGGGTTTGCACCAGCCAGAAAAAGTGGCATGCAGCTGAAGTTGACTTCCCATGTACACGGCTCCACCGCAACTTCTGCTCCCTGGTGCAGACTCGGCTGGGCATGTCTCATCTGGAGCAGCATGAGGCTGAAGCCAGCTTCCCACATGCTGTTGGGGATGGGGTGAGCCCGGCTGGGTCTGCACCGGCCAGCAGAAGCAGCAGCAGAGCCATGTGCTGCTCGGGACTGACCGGTGCAGGCAGGGGGAAAATGCAGCTGAGCCCCTGCTGCTCCAGCTGGCCTCGCCCCATCCCGAGCAGCACACAGCTCCACCGCCACTTCTGCTGGCTGGTGCAGACCCGGTCGGGCTCCTCCCATCCCCAGCAGCACATGGGAAGCTGACTTCAGCTGCATGCTGCTTTTTCTGGCTGGTGTAGACCCGACTGGGTCTGTCCCACCCGGAGAAGCATGAGGCTGAAGCCAGCTTCCCACATGCTGCTGGGGACAAGGTGAGCCCAACTGGGTCGGCACTGGCCAACAGAAGCAATGGCACAGCTCGTTTTGGGACCATCTGGCACAGGTAAGGGGAAAGTTCTGGGGGAAGTCTGATGTCCCTGAAATTCCACTGCTGGGGCAGGATGTTAGAGGGGTCACAACCCCTTGCTACCTGGTAAGTTGTGCAAGGGGAGGGACTTCTGGCGACAAAGGTCAGGGGGCAGGACTTCCAGTCCCAAGATGGTGATCAGGGAGTGGGGCAACTGAAGGGGCAGGGCTACTCATGCGGCCCTTGACAGCTTGCCAAAACTCATCAAGCGACCCTCCACCCGAAATAATTGCCCGCCCCTGCTATACACAGTGACCAAGTCTACATGAGATGCTGACTGCGCAATAGCGTCACATGGCACAAAGTGTGATGTGATGCTACTGAGCAATAGTAATGAGCTACTGCATAGTCAGCATCACCTAAAAGCCATTCAGTGACGCTACTGTGCAGTAACTTAGTTACTATGTAGTCATTTAATATTCATGTAGGCAAGTACTAAATGACTGTGCAGTAATAACTGCACAGTCAGTGTCTCGTGTAGACATGGCCAGTGAGTAGTATCTTACTCTTTAAACAGTCCTATTTAATTTGGCAGGCCTGACTGTGGTGTAAAGTACTGTTTCATATGAATAAGTTTAGTCTGGTTCATAGCATCTGATTATTTCACAAATTTAGGGAACCTTGGATTAAGCCAGAAGATTCATCAGCAATTGGAAACACACATGAGGGAGGAGGTGGCTGGCAATGAGCTGATGCTGATACTGTACTTACCAAAGATGAACACCTGCATTTCCAAAACCAATACCAGCAAAACCACTTGCTAAGTGCATGTTAGCCCTTGCTTCATGGTCTTCAGAGTCTCTGATAGCTCTACAAGCAATAGAGATGATTAACACATATGCCATGTTTACATTGCTTCCAGGCTCAACATGAGACTGCCACGAAGAAGCATGCCCCACCAACTTGCTCCTGCTTAGCCTAAATGAAAGCCTGGACACTACAAACAGAAACAACAACATTTATTTATACTGAACTGTTTCAGTGAAGGCAAAATCCCACTTTTCACCATCACAGAACTGAGTCCCTGGTTGAAATCAATCATCTCCACACTATGTTTATTATTACAGTGTGGTGGAAATAGCAGTTATTATTTTATCTTTTACCCTACACAGGGGATTCTGGTTACTGTCATGAATGCAGATCTGAGACCGCTCCCAGCTTTTCCATCTATATCTGACAGAGTTTAAGGGTCTACCTGAGCAGGCATGGGACCTGACCACTCTCCCTCCTTACATCCTAGCCTGGTTCAGGAGCTTGACAATACTGAGAGATTCCAACCACAAGGAATAATAAATAGGCAGTCAAGCTAGTTATGCTTTGCACAGTAAGGGAAAAGTGTGGATCCTTAGATTGGAAAAGCCAGAACATTTGAAAATTACCCAGGGGCTAGATCTTCATTGGTAAAGATATAATCCAACTTCCAATTAAGAAAAAGAAAAAAAGAATCAATTTAAACTGGGCCCTAAATGATCTTGAAGTAAGTTATTAACTACTTTCAACGAAGGTATAATTTTAAATGCATAACAGATTAATATAGACATCTTCAGAAGATACTGATCTAGTATTCTGTACAAATGTCTTCTCATCATGCTGACAGTCAGAGAGTTGATAGCAGCCTTGTGTCACTTTATTGAGTATTTTCCCTGAGGCTATTACAGAAAAATGACAACTAAATACTCTTCATAGGATTGCTCTTGGATTTAGCCATGTCACTTCTAGGGGTGCACCAATAGAGATTTTTTGGTCTGATACTGATGGCCAATTTTTAATGAGCCATATCAGCAGATACTGATCTGATTGCCGATATGCAGCTGGGCATCTTGAAGAGCAGAGTCTGACTGGTAAGTCTGTTGTGGGGGAAGAGGAGAGGGGAGAGGGAAGGGGCATGAGGGTGGCAGATCAAGGCCCCCGCAGTGAGGGAGGGAGTGGGGCTAGGGCAGGCGCTGCACAGCCGGGGTGGAGTGTGGGGTGTTGCTCCTGCCGCTACATGCATCCCAGGAGGGCATGAGGGGTGTGTGACCCCAGATCTGTGTGCGGGGTGAGGGCGACCTGCTGCTGTGGGCTTGGGCCGGAGCTGTGCTGGGGGCAGGCAGCGGCACTAGGAGGGGCTGCAGTCACCCCAAAATTTGCCATAGCCCCTCTCCCAGCACCGCTGCCACCTTCCCTGAGTGTAGCCCTGGCCTAGCCCACCACTGGGAAGAGCCTGGGACCACCCCTGACCCCAGCCCGCAGCAGCAGCCCACCTTCACCCTGCATGCAGATCCGGGGTCACACGCCCCCATACCCTCCCGGGGTGTGTGCAGTGGCAGGAGCCCACCCCCTCCCCCCTGGATGAGTTGCTCGTGGTGCCATCCTGTACTCTGCCCCAGCTGTGCAGTGTCTTCCCCTGTTGCTGCCCTGGCCTCAGCCCCACTTTCTCCCTCACCCTGGGAGCCTCGATTTGTCCACTCCCTGCCATGCACCTTCCCTCACAACAGAATTACTGGCCGGACCCGGCTGCTCTCCATGATCCTGGGCTGCGCTCCTGACCACCTGCATGCTGCGTTGCAGCTGTGCGCATGCACAGGGCATTTATCGGCCACACTATCGACCACATCAGCCAAAATAAGCCGATTGCTGATACTGTCAATGTTTCTTATATTGGTGCTGATCCGATATGGGACTGATGTATTGGTGCACCTCTAGTGACTTCCATTGCTGTAACTGAGTGTTATATGGCTAAATCTTTAGACACCACTTTAAAAAGTTATCCCACAAGGTCAAATTGGTGAAACCTAACTTGGCTCCAATTTTATTTGATGCTGTTTTACGGAAGGGCAAAGCTAAGGGCTAGGATAGAAAATGAACTTCTGATACAGTTGTTCACCTCATCTCAGTCAAGGTTGGCTTTTTACCAGTGTTCATCACCAGGCATAAAATTGAGCCTGCTATCGGTATAAAGGTTTGCTAGACAGACATTACCTTTTCAAATATTTTGCCACAATACGCAGCGCGTGGAGAGCCCAGACATCACTGATCGGATTGCTTCCCTGGTAAGCCGGCCGGTTGATTGGATTTGAAGGGCAAGGACTGCGCATCTTATAAGGAAGAGCAGTATATGATTCTAAGGCATGGCTAAAATAGAAAGATTTTTTTTTAATAAAGAAATGTTTATACTTGAAATGGAAGAATACCATTTTTCTCCAGCATACATCTCCTGCAAGGGATTTAGGGTGTTACAAACTCACTTCCACTGAATACACCGAGCTCCCACAAAAATGGCATTTCTTTCCAACAGGACAGGAGAAATGTAAAGATGCCAGGACTATACATGTATCCCCCTTACTCTTTTCTTTTTTAAGTTGACCTTGACAAAGCAAAATCAACACTATCAAAAGGAATTGACTGCTGTCATTTTTGTCTGCTGGCAACTTATAGTTATGGTCATGATGAAATGTCCAGCTTTACACAAAAAACATGAAGGAAACACAAACTTTTAATTACAGCTGCACCGATACACTGGTACATATTGTATCGGCACCGATAAAAGGAAAATTGACATTACCAGCTTTTTGGCTGATGTAGCCAATGATGTCACTGATAAATGTTGTGTGTATGTGCACAAACGCAGCATGCACGTGGCCAGGAGTGCAGCCTAGCAGCTTGGAGAGCGGCGTCCAGCTGGTAAGTCTGCTGGGGGGAAGGGATGGGGGAGAAGAAGTGTGTGTGTGTGTGGGAGCAGATCAAGGCCCCTGTGGTGAGGGAGTGAGTGGGGCACACGCCCCCCATACCTGCTCCAGGGGTGTCCACAGTGGTGGGAGCCACCCTGACCCTACCTAACAAGCTGCAGCTCTGTCCCGCGTCCTACCCTGTCCTTGCAGCCCCTGCCCCAGCCTTACTCCCTCTCACCGTGGGGTCTTTAATCTGCACCCCCATGCCCCTTCCCTCCCCCCACCTCTTTCCTGCAACAGACTTACCAGCCAGCTGCTGCTCTCCAAGCTGCTGGGCTGAATATTGGGAATTGGATCAGTATCGGCTGATATGGATGCTTAATAATCAGCCATTGGTATCGGCCCAAAAAATCTTTATTGGTGCACCCCTACTTTTAAGGTGTTTCTGGATAAACAAGCTCAAGCATACCACAGAATATGATCTTCTACATGCATTTTTGCAGTTAAAACCTTGGGCTGAATCATTCTGTTTGTCTTTCAAAATGGTGACTGATTTTTGAACCAAGTTATAGAACAGGGGTAGGCAACGTTTTTTGGCCAGAGTGCCAAAAAACCCACAATGTCTACCTTGGCAGGTGCCTGAGTGCTGACATGCCAAGGCCTGGAGCAGCTGGTTGCAGCCTCCCAGCTGCAGCCAGCCCCTGGAGACCAGTCTGCTTGCAGCAGGGCTTGCACCCTCCCAGCTGCCTGCTGGGAGCAGCCTAGGCTCTGTGGCTGGCAGCAGCTGCTTACAGCCCGGACTAGCAGTGGTGTGCTGAGCAAAATGGCCTCGTGTGATATGCTCGGCACATGTGCTGGGGGTTGCTGACCCCTGTTATAGAATATAGACACACTGAAACAAGACTAAAGCTGCTGGCTTATTGAGGGTGCCAGCAGCTCACAAACTTCCAGCAAACGCTTTGTCAATGCACTTCTCTCCTGATATAGAAAACACCTGATGTTCTAAATTTTGTGGTAGCTTTACCATGAATTCTATATTTAAAACCTTTGCAGATGGCCACAAGCAGACTAAACTGTTCTGATCATTAATATCTGTCCTTTCTATCAGATGCACATTTCAGTTTACATGATGTCATATTGAATGAAATAGTTTGAATGTTTGTAAAGATTGCCCATTAGCCAGTTTCAGGAAGAAGATAGGATCTATCTCCTTATCTAGCTCATTGTTTCGGAGCTACGGCGAAATGTCCTGACTTCACTTAAAGTCTTAATCTAAATTGTATCTTTAGAAATTTTTTACAAAGAAAGTAAATATCCTAAATTCCGAGACATCAAAGCCTAAGGCCTTTTAACCAAATTGCTAAGAAAAGAGTATTTACAGTGATATGGAAGTCTCCCCAAGAATAATTTAAAAATGCTCAACAAAGGTAATTTCTGTTGAGTAAGATCCGAGCCCAAATTTGGGAGTTATGATGAATTGAGTAGGAGGAGCCCAATGACGGCAGCTCACTCAATAAAAACCTGTAACTTACTGTCCCAATTTGGAGGTGACTTCACTTGCAGAACAACGAAGGAAGAATCGCAAGTATAAGTTCAGATTAGATTGATCGCCTAATCAAGCCTCTCCGTGAACACGAATCTCTTAGTTCACGCTGAAGCCGCGGAGCGCCCGAAAGGGACTGAAGGAAGGGGACGTAGTCCTATCACTGGTGAGCCCAGCTCATTGAATCGTATTGCTGAGGCCAGCCTATTGAACCGTACTACTGAGGCCAACCCATTAAATCGTACTACTGAGGAATGAAACCATATTTTGGTATTTGGCTTCTCGGAATTCTAGGATTGTAAGTATATTATGAAAAATAACAGTATTGATTCAAATTTAACTTTTAGTTGTAATTGTAGTTGTTTTTGTAACACTAATTCTTATAGCATTGTTTGGGAAGGAAGTGCATTCGGAGCATTGTTTCTGATATATGTAATTATTGTGTTTTTAATGTTTGTGGTGTTTCTTAAAGCTAAGCAGTGTTATATACGTAGCAAAGAGTTTTAAAATAAAATTGTGTTGTATAAATTAAGTGTGTAATCATTGTGAAATCGTGCAATCAGCTAACTACTCCCCCAGCCAGTGCATCAAAACGAATCAGTAAATTGTGTGGGATTTTCTCTATTCCATAACCCACTAGAGACACATGAGTGAGTAATGTTGTGGTGACATTATGGCCATGATGGTCCAGGAAAAATGCAAGAGACAAAGATTTTTGTGGGTGATATCTTTTATTGGACCAACTGTATAGCTGGGAGGCACATAGGCAGCTTGTAGGTAACACTGAATCCTTCCTCAAGATTTTGTGAGTCACCTTAGACAACTCTGAATCATCTCACAAATCTATGACTGAGTAAGGCACTTTGATTTATTTCAAAGGCTTAGGAGGATTGAGGGTTATGATGTATTAAAGAAACAGGAAGGACTGAAATCAACTGAAAATTGACACAAAGGAAAATTGTCTTCCTATTAAAACAGGCATTTTTTTCCAACTTAAATGCAAAACAAACCAACCAGCCAAACCAATCAACCAAACAAAAAAACCAAGCAGCCCACACAGAAAACTTACCAAAGCACATCAAAGCCAGTATTGGCCACTACTCTCTCTGGCATAGACAAAGTGTGCAGAGGATCAATCATACCCAAAATGGGCTTAAGGGCTCTTGAAGCAATGCCTAAAGCACACATAAGAGTTTATTGTAAGAATTATTTTACCATAGAAGACAGAATATCTTGAATGTTTAAAATATGGAAGAAAAATTAATGCACATCATCTGAAACTATAAAGATATGGGGAGAAGAAAGGGAATGCATGTAATGAATATGCATCTAAATTCTACTGAGAGAAGATGACTATGTTTTTGTAAAAATATTAACTGTTACCTTGAAAGACAATCTTTCTAGAGGACTGAATTACACAAATAACAACTTACATTTTTCATCTTTTAAAATTAGTAATTCAAAATCAGGCTAGGTAGCTAGACAATTAAAAGAAAGATGTTACTGAATACTGGCTGGCTTTACACAGCTGTGAAATGAGATGATACTCATCATGTCATTCTATGGTGTTAACTCAAAGCAATATAATAATAGTCATCTTTGACAGCAGCCTGCACAGAAAGATCAGAGATGCAAAGACTGGAGCATCTGCTCCCCACTAGCATGATCCCTGTATTCCATCCAAGCACAGGAGAAGGAATATATCAGACAACAGACATGATCACTGACTTTATAGTCTGAAAGGAATCAGACTTTGATAGCAAATAATTCACACGTTGATTTACCAATGGCATTAGCACATCAGCTTTTTAAAACTCCTTTACCTCCACCAGTTAATGACGGGACCTTGTCTTTATTTTTGTTTTTGTCATTTGCTGTTGGTTAAGGTCATGAGTAAAACAGATGACACACTGGCTCTGCACATGAAGGTACAAATCTGAGAGCATAGGATGGCTCCAATTGGAGAGTGACAGCTTTCCTATAAGTTTAATAGGGGTGCTAAGCTGCAAAAGACAGAACATTTCCTACTGCAGGAAGCTTGGATGAGCTGAGATTTTTTCTTGGAGTGAATCACACTGGACATTACCTCCTCACTACTTGAAACCTTCCCTGACCATCTTACACTCTCAAAGTGACTGTGGAATGGCCTCCAGAACATTGTTCTTCAATTTAACCTTCCACAAAAAACAGCTAAGCATTAGCAGAAGGCCAGACTTGTTCACCTGCTAAAAATAATTTGTGTTTTCCTCATGAATGCAACTGGCCCTTTAGAAATGTTACTAATGCATAATACTGTTTTGCTTTATATGGACCGGAACTGGGCAAATTCCAAATTACAGCTAAAAATTTCTCATGTGCCCTACTGCAGCCTCAAATACTGCAGTATGTATGATATTTAAAATCGATCAGTGTTAAGAAACCACTGCAATACCTCAGGCTAGCTATGAAGCTTAATGAAGGCATTTTAGTCTTAATCTTTATTTTCTGAGAGTAACAAGATCAAAGACAGACAGTGTCCATTTCTTTTACTGCATTTCATGCAAGAAGTTAGGAAAAGGAACATTTGGACCCAATTACACAACAAAGAAATGGATCTTGAAAACAGAAAAAAATAGAGGAAATAATGAACAGTCAGTTGACCCAAAATATATGTAGACATTTCCTTTGTACATAACACATTCCACTGTTCAGAGACTTGAAAGATTATGCCTTCAAACTATAATCTCCTGTATTATTCAAGCATTTCATTTTGTTAATATGTTTTAAAATTTCATTCAAAAGAAAAACCTTCAATCTGTTAAGATTTGTCTGTAATGGATGAATAGAATGAAACAACAGCTGACATTACACAAGTAATGGCTTTATCTCAAGACAGAGGAATACAGTGAAAGACTGGAAAAGATTGGATTTTGTTAAGTACTGGTCATATATTCTTACCAGTTTTTACTTTTAGGTCTTTGTAGTCAAAAATGGCAACACCAGTGGTTTCACTTCCAGTTCCAGCTGTTGTAGGAACTTCAAAGAAGGGAAAATTGTATTAATTCAACAAAAAAATAAAGGTTCCTTACCTATACCATGGGTGTGAAGTAGAAGAAATATGCAGAAGCCACTCAAAGAATATAGCATTTTAGATGACTAACTTGGTATAAGACACAGAGGACACATCTACATGAGACATTTACAGTAAGTTGCCTAATTAGCTCCACAGTAAAATGTCACTGTCTACACATGTGGTGCTATTAGGACGGAATAAACTAATTAACTCTGCTGTAAGATAGTACTTGCAAATATAAGTACTATTCTACAATGGAGTTATTTATTCCACTGCAACATGTGTAGATGCTGACCCAGCAGGCAGGGACACAAGGGTACTTCAGTGCAGGAGCTGCCTGCCAGTAAGCCCTACACAGAGGTACCCTTGTGTCCCAGGTAGCCCCTCCGCAGAACACTGAGCTGCAGCCCTGGGCTGGCAGGCTGACTCCCAGGGCCCCCTGCCAGCCAGGGCCGTTCTAATCTGACTCAATTTGCTGCGGTCCTGGGTGCACATTCAAACAGTGCCCAGGAGCAATAAATTCTGGCACAAATTGTGTTGGAGTTTATTGCTTTGAATTAATTACATGTGTAGACATGCCCAGAATGGCATTATAAGAGTTGCATAGCTGAAGCATAGTGTTCTTTCACTGACTATAGTAACTGTTATAGTGTGCAGTATGGAATTCTTAAACGTTTATATATAATATTTATGGGGGTTCCCAAGAACCTTGAAAGCAGTGTGAGCCCAGTTTGCTATACAGTTTTCAAAAGCAAAAGGAAGACAAAAGATGCCAAAACTCCTTTAAAATTAGTATTAACATCCTCAGCTGCAGATTGTATCAGAAGCCAGGCTGGACTCTTGACCAGCAGAAGAAAACACACCTTAAAAAACACAACTACACACAGATACTCTTATCTTTCTTCTACTTTGGAAATGGGGACAATGATGATTTGGGCTTAATGGTGGCTTTATTAGCATTTGCATATAAGAACAGATTTTAAATATTATTCCTAACCATTTTTTGTTATGTTATATTGTGACTAAGTTGTATATGGTTTTTATGAGTCTGGAAAAATACATGGGTCTGTTTTAATTGAAGATAATGAAGCTGCATGAACAGAGAAGTGTGTTAATTATTAAGGTCCTGATTAAAAGGTCATTAAAGTAAATAATTTTCCCATCACTTCAATGAACTTTGGATGAAACCCTATAATTGATACATAATAGATATGATGATCAATGCTAAATTAACTGGTTAGTTATATATTAATGCATTTCTGGGAGGCAAAGAACAGTTGCCATAGAAATAAGCAGGTCAAATCTTCAGTCTTTTACAGATGTGTGGAACATGCTGCATATGGTAAAGGTTAGGCCAGTGCTAAAGAACTATACCCTTAAAATGCACGCTGATCAAAGAAACAGAACCCCATCCAGTTACATAACAAATGTAATATATTTCTTACAGCATAAGGGCTATATACAGTTAGTACTGGGGTGTGCAGATCAGAATAGTTTATATTTATATTCACAATGGACTGGGGCATGATAGCAGAACTGTTAAGACATCTTGCTTCAGCTCCAGAGGCTCCTCCTCCAGGCTTGTGGTGAAGGTGGCACCCCAGCTGAACTAAGCACCTGGCTATCTGGGCTTAGGAGTTGAAGGCAGAAGGACATGACACTAGCGACATCACAGTGTATGCTGTTGGCTACAAAAACTGGTGTGCCTTAACAATTCTAGCCCAATGGGCCAGTCAGCTCAGGCTGACCTTTGACTCTGAAAGCACAGTGTACTTGTAGGGCATGTGGAAGAACTGGTTAATAGATTTAGGTTCAATGGGTCCAGAGAAGCAACCATGTGATTATTCTTTGTGAGCAGATGACAAAGGTGAAGTGAAAAACCTGGTGCAAACTACATGATCCTATGCTCTTTAAGTCTTGGCAAAAAGTAGAACCAAAAGGAGGTGAAAATGGTTGAATGTAAATGACTCAAATATAAACAACTTACACAGAGCCTTGAAAGTAGAAAAAAATATTACTCTTCTGTTTCTTTACCTGCAATGAGTGGCTTAAGGGGCACTGTAACAGCCTTCCCTTTTCCAATGGGAGCATTGACATAATCCAGGAACTCTGATTCAGGGCTGGATGCATACAGGTTGGCTGCTTTACAAGTGTCTATTGAAGAACCTCCACCGACAGCGACGTAAGCATCAAACCCTCCCTTCTTAGCAAATGAGATAGCATCTATGAAACTTGGAAGAAAAAGAAAATCAGAAGAACAGCACCAGGCTTCCAAACTTAACTGTTAATACCAATATATATGCTGTTAGTACAGAAGCATGTAGAAAACAAAATTATGAGAGCCAGGAGAACTGAAACAGGTATTTTGGAAAGCATGCATTTTCCAAATTATATGAAAGAAATGATACCTCTGATCAGTCGGCTCCACCCTGACATTATCGTACATTTGAAAGTTTATACCATTTTTTGCAAGGGAATTCAATACCATTTTTGCTGGAGGGAGCTTGCAAAGATTCTTATCTGTCATCACACAGACTTTTCTAGCACCCATATTCTGCAGGTCCTACAATAGAAATAAAAGAAACAAACAAAACCCCCTGGATGAAATCTAAACTAGATTATTTAAACCTCAATCTAATTATATTAAACAGTTTTGTACAAAACACTGAGCTATGGTAAAATTTCAAAATCATAGTTAAATAAAACATTTATAGCACACATGTAAGGTCATAGAAAAAGATGTAGTTCAGAACATAGATCAATCTTAGAGCCGAGAAGCAATATAAAACGCTGAAGGTATATTATTAATAGTCCCTATGAATGAATGGCCAGCAAGCCGAAACCATCTAGGATTATTCAAGATTACAGAAAAAGATATGGTTTAGACTTCATTCAGTATTTCCCAATTAAATATATTTACACAATCAAGGTGATCTAAAAAAGCTATACCAGGGACTGATCTATCCCAGGAGTTTGCAGGATATCTATTAATGCAGTATCAAAAGCCCAGATTAAAAAATAATTATGTACCCAACTTTAAACACTAATTATTTTTGACATAATCTGAGAGGGAAGGGGACCAGATGTATTTGGGGAATGAATCCAGGTCTCAGAAGTGGCAGCATATTTATTTATATGAATTAAAAAGTATGATAACACAATACTGAGCTATGTGAAACTTCTTAGTGTAAGGCACTCTTGTAAGAGGCCAAGTTATAGTTATTTTGAGAACTAAACTTTGAGGGTGCAGACAGACATAGCAACTGAAATGTTTCCAACTTTTCAAAAAGGAATCTTTCAGCCATGGGATGCTAGAGAAGGCAACAGCAACCTATAGCTCCCTTTTCTATTCCTGCCTTACCTCACAAAGATGGGAAATAAATGGGAGGGGAGAGCAGAGACCCCAGAGTAGAGAAATAAGCAGGGGCAGGAGCTCCATGGCCCTGCACCCAGGTGTCTCCAGTCCCAGCAGGGATTGGGTAGGGAGTGTCAGGCTCCCAGTTCCTGGGCTGGGGAATCTCCTGCTCCTTCCCTTAACTTTAGGTTCTCTACTCTTTCCTCCAGTCTACCTCCCATCCCCATGAAGGGAGGGGAGAGTGGAGATGAGGAACACCTCATTTAAGGACGTACTATTTTGAAGCACTTCAGCTGTTTTTGGAACATTTCAAAGGGCTTGCATGTTTGCAAAGCTGGCCCTTTGAAATGTTTCAGCTGCTGGCCCAATAAAAAATATGCCCCAATAAAAATCATTGCCTCGCCTATTTCCTGGACCATCATGACTACAACATCACTTCGTCACTACCTTCAATTGTGCATCTTACCCCATGTGTCCTTACATCTGCAAAAGTAAAATCTGAAGAATTTAATGCCACATGAATAAAGTATAGATTGCTGTAAAAATATTTAAAAAATGTAAAATACTTACAATGATGTGACTGAAAAGAATATGAAAATAAAATACCACTTCAGACTTCACTGCAGTAATTATCACAATATTATTAACTGTCTACATAAAACTATCTACACAAAACACCTACATCAAATTCAGTTCTTGCTGGCATTGGCCACTAAGAACAGCTTTAACGGTTCATTCTTAAACAATACCTTAATTTAAGCCGTTATTGTGTAAGAGCAAAGAGATAAAAACTGCAGACTCATCCTATACGGTTGAAAGCAATGGAAAAAAGCCTCACTTCAGCGGTGTAGGGTAAGGGTTCAAAGTGAGGTAGACAGTAAGGACTGCATCCAATAACCATTAAGTTAATGGAATGTTTCCTATTCATTTCAGTGAACATTAGACAAGTCTTAATAATGCAGAGCACAAGTTTAGAGATACAAATGTAAAACTTTGTTTCTGGCAGGCAACAGAGGTGTAGGCCCATAATATTTAAGTTGGGTTAGATAAGATTTCTTTTCTTTCTCCATCTGTCCACCTTCTCTATATAGGTTGCAATTTGAGGGAGGGTTAGGAGTTTCTTTCACTGTGTATGTACAATACTTAGTACAATGGAACATGGAACCTTTGAACCAACTGTAAAATCAAATAGGTTAGAACAGCTTTAAGTGGGGGAAAACACCACTTGCATTTTTCTTTATGTCTGAAAAGACAAGAAATCTCCACAGAGTTTCTAAGTATTGTTTTTAAAATATTACAAATGTACAAATATTTACAAATGTCTTAGTAGGACTGAAGATTATGAGTGTTTTTAGCTAAAAAAGTAATTTTGACCATTAAGAACAATAGATTATTTTGGTTTAAAATGAAAGTTACAATACTACTTCTCTAGGCACCACATTAAGACAAATAATAATAAAGCCATCATCCCTGGATTTTCATTAGACATTTGTATATTCTTAGCTCATACATTCTAATTATTCATATTATAAAAAATGGTATAGTTTTAACTTCATTCATAGGCTATATAGCTTGATGTCTTATAAAATGGATAACTGAAGCCTTTTAAAATGGATATTCGCAGGTAACTATCAATATTTTTCTGGAATGTAACATTTCACAGATGAAAGATGTACAACATAAAAGCTTACCATGCCGATTTCTTTAGTAACTCCTTCTCCGTATCTGATGTTTGAAATAGCCATCTACAAAAATATTAAAGAACAATTTTTCTTTTAAATTAAGAAATTGCATTAAGTTCCCAGTAGGTGTGATTCTCATTATTTAATAATTGACATCTTTTTATAAATGCCATATTTAAAAATATCACACTTGTAATCATAATATACTTATTTATTAATATACCTCAAATGCATAATCTGTAGTCTCCAAAACAGCATGTTCAGGAACTGGAATGGAAGTTAAATAGTAAAATTAATAGAAAATTTGTTGATCAAAACAAATCTGGGCTATATCTTTAAGCAACTGCACTTAAGTGCCTTCTTTGCTTTAAAATGTATGGTTATTTATAACATGTTTATAGAGTGCTCCCTGTTTGTCATTTTGGTTGGGGTTTACTTGTTTTGGACCTACTTATGCTACCCTTCATCATATCAAACATAATTTCTTCATAGCAATATTCCCAGTTTCATTTGCTAGTTTAAACTAACTAGATAGTTTGATATATTATAAAACTTAAATTAAAAAAGTTTTAAAAGGTAAATTCTATCTTCCATGAGCTGAATAAGTGACGAATAATTTGCATATATTTATAGTTAAAGTATCTGTTAAGTCTGAAAAGATTCAATAGACTCATTTTATGACTATCTAGAAGTACATGCACAATATTTAAGGTCACCAATAAAGATAATACGTAGATGTAGATGCACATTAACTTTCAGGACAGCTCTCATGACACACATATGACATTTCACACATACATACATGGACAAAAGGCACCCTTTGTTCATCAGAGAATGATTAAAAGTGGCTATTAGGCTTTCCTAAGTCCCTTGCTTTGCACTAGGCCTGAAGTTCTAATTATTCGGTTATCTTACTTTTCCTTTGCCCAATCCTTCTTGTACATGCTATGGAAAAGCTTTTCATGTTGACAGATTTGTCAGAAAATGTAACCAACTGTCTTAGAAAGGTCAAAAAAGATTTACTGCCCTCCCTGCTCCTGGTGAAAGATCATGTCCAGCCATCTGTCTGGTGTACTCATTGATAATCTGGATCCAGACCCAATACGGGAAGCCATAATGAGCATACAGGCCCTTTGGGGAGCACTGACCTACAACAGTGACACACAAATGCATTAGGATCCTTTATGCACTCTCTATTCAGACTCAGGGCTGCTGCTGTTTTCTCTTTTATTTCCATCTCTTGCCAGGCTCTATGTGATTGACCTCTGCTAGTGTTTGAGTCTGCTGTAGTTTGAGTAATTAATTTGACTGTCTGAAGATGTGTCCAGACCACTTATCTTGCTTCCTTTTCATAGTACAATAGATGCCCTGCTGTTGTATTCTTCAAGCAAGCTTAACCTTCATTAAGAACGTTATTGTACTTAAAATTGTATTGTTTCCTCAAAATGCTGTTGTGAAACATTGGCTGTTTTCAAACAGAAGTTGCTATGAATTTAGTCCAGCCTTATATATAAATTGTATCAATTCCCTTTATATATTGGTCCCTGTTTGGGCTTTTGTAAATCAATTTTTGGTTAGGATTTGCTCATTTTGAACCTACTTATGTAACCCTTTATCATATCAAACATAATGTCCTCATAGAATAGTCACAGTTTCCTTTGCTAGTTTAAACTAAGTAGTTAGTTTGATATCATAATATGTACATTTTTAAAAAAGTTTTAAAAAAGGTATCTTGCATGAGCTGAATAAGTGACCAATAATTTGCATGTATGTATAGTTAAAATATCCACTGAGTCTGGAAAGATTGTATGAATCTTAATAATTGTATGAATGTCCAGAAATATTTGCACACTACTTATAATTTTGCTGCTTTATAGTCTCAGTTTCTGTTATAGAGCAAGCTTATGGGATTCCTAGATTATGTAGATTTTCCTTCTGTAGAGAGCCTGTTTTGAATGAACTCACAAGGGTTCCCAAATGTAATCAGGAGACCTAACAATTTCCCAGCTCTGCCATTGCCTTGCTGGGTGATCTTGGGGGAAAAACTGAGTCTGTAAGACAATGATGATACTTACACATCATTATACAGCACTCTGAGGTCTAGGAATGAAATTCACCCTTTCCACAATTTTTAATCAATGCATGACTAATGAAGTAGTGTAGTCCCCACAGTCCTGCCATCAAGGCACCTTCCATAAGTACCTCCATAATATCAGGGTCTGCCCTAGCGACTCCAATTGCAGTATCAGGCTGCGTCCAGATGAGTGTGGATGTTTCTTTCCCTGGGGACAAGTAGCAGTGGCACACCTCATGCCGCTGCTACTGGTTCCCAGGGAATGCCCATGCCACATGTGCTCTGGCGCGTGGCTGGTTACTTTGGGTCGCGAAAGGGAGACTGCGGCCAGCAACTGTGCAGGGCCCAGCAGCCTTACCTGGGGTTCTGGGGCCTTCCTGGGGCTGCAGCCACATCAGGAAACCTGGTCAGGAGCTGGAGCATGGCTCCGTCCAGCCAGGGTCTGGTTTCGGGTGGTGCACACTGCTGCCACATGTGCCGCCCTGCTTTTTTTTTGGTGTAGGATCTCCTGGGGTCAACCTTCCCTTCCCCTCCCTGCCCCACACCCGCTTCCCCCATGCTGCAAGGTAGCAGTGCAGGGGATGCCTGCATGTGTGGTGTGTGGTGCCGCAGATGGGTGTGTGCTTATCTGGACATGGCCTCAAAGTCCAAAAAAACATGTAATTCCAGATTTTCATGAGTAATGAGTGAACTTGAATGGTTCCATTTTGGGGCACCCAATATGACATACCCTCATGAGTCTGATTGTCAAGAGGGCATGGTCATGGATCTCTGCAAATTGAAACCCTTTAAACATGTCTCAGGTCAGGCACTCATACTTGGGCCATTCATAATCGCCAGTAGGACAGTTTGGACAATAATTATTTCTATTCACAAGACAAATGTATTACATCTTGTAAGCATAGCTACGGTATTTAATAAAAAACAAATATGCAGGGTACATTAAGATGTCTTTAACCTTTGACATCACTATTTTGTGAAGTTGTTTCTCCTCTATTGTAAATATTATACACATCTTCTAAATAAGTTATATTTATCATTACTTTGCTCTAACTTTGTTGTACTTTTTATTAAATGCATATGTGGAGTTCGAAGATGTGAGCATGAGGAATAATTTAAGACACAAATTTAACACATTCTTACCTTGGGAGTATGTGTGGGAATGAGATGGACACCGGCATCTAATTAAAATGAAAATACAAACGTTTATCTAAAGATGTAACAGGAAAGCTAGAGCTTTAACAAGCCTGAGCCTAAAGGGAATGGTCCCTTATTAATTAATTTACCATGCCCTGTCTTCCAACATTTATCAGAGATTGCCATCTAGTGTTCAATATTGGTAATACTTTTTTCCCTATTACTCAAATAACTGATTTGTTAGCCCCTGCTCTAGATGCCTTTAAGTGTGGTCCAGGTCTTATATTGTTGCAGTTTAAATTATGGACTCAAATAATCAATTGCTTAGCATAAATTATAGAGTGAATAGGTGCCTCTAGTAACACTAAATGAAGGATGTCTGTAAAATGGCATGCATTAACTGTTGCATCTCATGCAAAACTAAGGAAGTGATACTCCCACTGTACTCTACACTGGTGAGACCGCAGCTGGAGTACTGCGTCCAGTTCTGGGCACCGCACTTCAACAAGGACATGGAAAAAATTGAGAGGGTCCAGACAAGAGCCATCCATGTGATCAGGGGCTTGCAAGACAAGCCATACCAGGAGAGGCTGAGGGACTTGGGCCTCTTCAGCCTACAGAAGAGGCGGCTGAGAGGGGACTGCTGAGAAGGCTGATGTAGCTTACTGCTACATGAGGGGAGTTCATCAAGAACTTGGTGAACAGCTGTTCACCAGGGCACCCCTGGGGAAGATCAGAAGCAATGGGTACAAACTCCTGGAAGGCCGCTTCAGACTCAATTCCAGGAAAAACTACTTCACAGTCCAGGTGTCCAGACTGTGGAATAAACCCCCTCCAGAGACAGTGCAGTCACCTGCCCTGGAAATCTTCAAAAGGAGCCTGGACAGTCACCTTGCTGGGGTCACTTGACCCCAGGTGTCTTTTCCTGCCTAGTGCAGGGGGACCGGACCCGGTGATCTACAAGGTCCCTCCCGGCCCCTAGCGATCTATGAAACTATGAAAATGGATACACTGCTTCCCTCTTTCACACGGCTCTGGCACAAGTGAATTAAGGTATAGGAGGTGCTCAGATGAGGCAGGAAGCATTGCAGATCCGTGCTACAGAAGTCTCAGTGCGCGGGGCGGGGCCGGGCAGCCTCTTTGCGTTTTCACACACGGAGCAGCATGGGGGCGGCCAAACACCGCACCATTTGAACGCGGTTTGAGGAGGCGCCCGTCAACAGGCAGCCCCCCTCTCTCTGCCCCGTCAGGACAACACGGGCAGGGGGGTTGCGCGCACTGCAGAGGGGCGGCGGCGGCGGCGAAGCGGGGCCTAGGGCGGCTGCTCTGCCTCCCGCCTGGGCCCCCGGCCCGGCTTCCCCCGGCCCGGCTCGCGGGGCAAAGACTCACGCGGCCCACTGCAAGCGCCTCAGCAAGTACTCCCCCCGGGGGAGGCAGGGCGCCCAAGCCCGGCGAGCGCCCGGTAGCGCAGCTCCCGCCGCCAGAGCAGAGCCGGGCAGTAATAACTTTAGAATAAGAGCACTGGCAGGGAAGTTTTCCATTTTAGCTGGGAAGTGTCACAGTTACCTCACTAAATAGGATGAGTCCTTTAAGAAAAGGTACAACTTTGCACTAGTGCCACTTGCATGCTGTGAAAACTGAGTCGTTAGCTTAGGTGCATCAAAGGTATGGCCTGCAGCCAGGCCCCGTTAGTCCTATTATACAGTGCCCTGGCCCAGATGGTACACAACAGCCATCTGGTGTGGGCAATGTAAGGGCTGCAGCTGTCAGGACAGTGTACAGGACTGAGGTGCACACCCATGCCAGATGGACTGTACCTGCTGGATCTGGCACAAAGAGCCCAGTTCAGCTCTGCGCCCATCATCTGGGCCATGGGGGGAGTGTGATGTCCTTCATCAAAACGACTGAAATAAGGGATGGGAAGTGGTAGGTTTCCCCTATCTTTGTAATGCATCCTTGCTGTTGAGGATTGCAGAGGTTCTTTCCTCACTCCAGCAGAGTAGGCTCCTGAAACTCTTTTTGGCTGGATATATACAATGACAGAGCCATAGAAAATAAGAGATGATTACAACAGGAAAACAAAACACTCTAGTGCTTTTCAGTCACTGATCAGACATTTCTGCATAACCTGCTGGATGTCAATATACTTAGAGGTCTAAGGCTGAACTAGATATAGCAGTCACTCCTGCAGCAGCTCCGAGTGCACACACTGGCACCTGTTGTAAACCCACGAAGGGTTTGAAAGCAATGGTGTCCACATGAAGTCTACAGCAGGCGAGTTGGAAAAGCTCACGCTCAAGTGTCATCTGCTTGACCCCTTATTGAAATAGTACGTGCAAGGAATCTGGGAACGTGAACTTCACATTTGATATTATTTGGTTGTATGAAACACAGGTTCCATCTCCCACTTCCAAATCCATCAATGCCATTTGTTTCAGTCTTCCCACCTCCCCTCAAGCTGTAGTACAGGGGTGGGCAAAATACAGCCCACTAAGCCATTCTATCCAGTCCATGGGGCCCCTAAAAAAATTAGGAAGTAAATATGTATTCATCTGTCCTTGGTTCCTGTCAAAGATGACAGGAACCAGGGGCAGTAGGACCCAGGTGAAGCCCCACCTGGCCCTGCCCCCCACAGCTGGAAGCCCCAGCAGGACTGGCAGGAGCTCCTATGCTGGGCAGCACAGAGGCCCTGGTGGCAGCCCCACTGCAGCCTACCACAGTGCAAGCTCTGGGCAGGCAGCAGCAGCAAACACTGCCTGGTGTGGCAAACGGGCAGGCCGCAGCTGCTCCTGCTGCAGTGCAGCCCCAACAGGTGAGGCCAGAGCCAGCGTGGGGCCCAGGCTGGCAGCAGGGAAGGTTACAAGCTGGTGCTGAGTGCAGGGACAAATGGCCCCTCCCCTGCCCCATGGTTGGTGCCCTGGGCTGCAGCCACTCACAGCAGGGAATGTACTCCATGGGGCAGGGCCCTTTTTCCTCCATGCTCAGCACCAGCTTGTTCCCTGCCAGCAAGCACCGGGTCGGGGCTGTGCGCTACCCCCTGCCTGTACCACAGGGCTGAGTGGGGCACTGGGAGCGAGAGGGTGCAAGAGCCAGAGGAAGCAGGGGGCCCACACCAGTGTTCCAGGGCCTGTGCCAGCAGGGCCCAGAGCAGGGCGGCAGGAGTATAGGGTCCTGGCTGGCAGGGGCTCTATGGAGCAGGGCCAGCTCCCCCCTCTCCCTGTTGGTGCAGCCCAGCCCGGCTCCACAGACCTCTACCAGCCTGCTCCCTGCCTGTAGTGGCCCTGAGACATTGGTCCCAAGATGGTGACCAGGGGGCAGGGCACCTGTCAAGGGGTGGGACTACCCCTGCGGCCTTCAACAGCTTGCCAAAACTGGGTAAGCGGCCCTCCACCCGAAATAATTGCCCAGCCCTGCTCTAGTACCAGTCATCTTCCCTTCTAACAGCAACTTCTGACTGTTCCAAGTTGCTGTTTTATCCACCCAATCTTAAATGTTAACTCTCCCCAATGCATGTAGTCAATTCAATTAAATAAGCCAGAACTTTACTCACCTCATTTAAAAAAAACAAACCCCAAACCACAAAATCTTCATTTATTGCAACATCCTTCTCACAGTAGGGAACAATTCTAGAAAGTGATTCCTCGCAAACTTTGGTCTACATTTCAGCAGCACAGAAAGGAATTGCATACACAGAGTGAACTTTTTCTTGTTCAGACCCATCTCTGCTTTTCTAGGCCATGAGAAAGAGACACTTTGGACCTGCAGTATTTTTATAGCTCTTACAATTTTAATAGAGGGCAGAACACAAAATAAACCAAACCCATCTGGGATAGCTGGAAGAAAAGATGAAGGCGTGACAGAGCTGGAGGAACATACTTAGGCTGCTTAGCAAAAAAGTAAGCTTGGAAACAGCCGTTGACTTTCAATGGCTCATTTAACACATGGAACAACACCCCGCAACCAAAAAAACTAATTCAGGAGGCAGATATGCCCACACCCCTCAATATGAAAGGAGAACATCAGATCTCCTCTTCAAAAAAGCAAACAAAAATAATCAGAAGTGATCATTCCTGTTTCTCACCCTTGACACCAAAGGCATGCCCACATGCTACTTTGTGTCCCTACAACAGGAATAAGAGGCTAGGATGCTGCACACAGCAGTGGGAACGCAGCAAGCTGTGTTTAAAGGAGTCTTTTAAAAGAAGCCTTTTGCAAATCCCTCTTTAAGTCCTTCCACAACGCAGTCCCAGACACCCTCTCAAAAGCAAATGCCCATGTCTGTGGTGCTGTCTGTAACCAGTCAGTCCTGCTAAAGCATCTCCAGCCTCCGAGCGCAGCCACAAGACGACAAACGAGAATGGAGTCCTGTCATATAAACGGGGAGCAAGTCCTTCTGGCTCAGGCCTGTGCCCTCCCTCTTGGCGGGTACCCCAGCTCCACTCTGGGCTGGGAGAGATTGCCCTCCCCCAGACACACGAGGGTGGGGGGGAATCCCAGGCAGGGCCCAGGCCATGCTCAGCGCTTCCTCCTCTTGCCCCCAGCCAGGCGCTGCTGCTTCTGCTGCCCCCGGCGGCGCTGCTGGGGGGTGCCCCACCCTCGTGCCCGTTTTCCACGCTTGCTGCGCTTGCGGCCCTTGGCGCAACCCGTTGATGCCACCTCGGCGTCCTCCTGGCGCAGCTGCTTGTTGGTGGCGCGCGCCACGTCCAGTGGTGGTGGCTTGGCCAGCGTGCGCCCCAACTCCAGCTGCCGCCCACGCTCAGCTGCCAAGTCCCCCAGCAGAGGTGCGAAGTGCCGCTTCTTCTTGCCACTGCCAGCGCTGCGTGGCGGGGGCAGAGGCGGCTCCCGGGGCAG
>NW_005843262.1:137117-156672 GCF_000455745.1 Alligator sinensis | reverse complement strand
CGGCCGGGAAGGGGCCGCTTCCGGGTCAAGGCACCGGATAAGTGTGAGCAGCGCGGGACTGCATTACCCAGAATGCCCCGCGCGGAGCCCGGAGGCAGGGACGCGGGCGGCGCGTTGCATGCTGGGGCTCGTAGTTCCTTCCCCCTCCCCGCCGTACTTCGGCACCCCTTGGAGCAGCGCCCTCCTCACCGCCCCCAGCATTGGGCGCCAGGCCCTGTATAGCAGAAGCACCCCAGTGTTACCAGGCGTACGATAATGATCGGTTTTGTACAATCATTTCAGCCCTTGTGCAGTGTACAATCAGTAATAGTAAAAATGTTCAAAATGTAGGACGATTATTGAGGCAACTAATTGATGCAGCATATGCACCAAGTCATGCTCAGGAAGTCTTAGCTGAGTCGGGGCTGCTGTCGACACTCTCTTCTGGCTGTTTGCCTTGAAAAAAAGAAATGTTTCAACTTTGATGATCCAGGTCTCTCTCACTCACAGCAGTTTAACAGTGAGCAATAGTAAGTGAAGAAGAAGAGTTATTTGCATACTTATTTCATTATTTTTCAGTGTACGATAGTTTTTCAGCAAATACAATCATTTTGAGCTCCCAATACGATAATTTCATATTGAACACCTGGCAATGCTGAGGCACCTGCTGTTGTGGCCCTGCTGCCTGAGGGCCCCCTGCCCACTGCCCCTTAGTTCAGATTTTCTTTCTTCTCACCAAGCAGATGCGGCTGTTGAGGCTGGGACAGCTCAGGTTTGCCCGTCTGGCCCATCTCGGGGTCCTGCTCCTGCACCAGTGAGCAGGGGACGGGGCAGCAGAGCCTGCGCACTGCCACTTCCGCTGCCACTGCAATGCAAGGTGGTGGTGGTGAGGGGAGGCTTCTATGCTACCTTTGTAATCCTTAAGTCCCAGGGAAGCTACAGCAGAAATAGGAGCTGGGCGGGAAAAATTATGCCAGATGTGTGAAGGTGGGGCAGGAAAAGGAGAGACATTTTGGCCTAGGGCTTTCTGTACCCTGAAGAAAGACCTGCAACTTCCGTGAATGGGTTTGTGGCTGTGGGATCAGACTCTTAAGTCATCTCAAGACCCATCAAGGAGCCGTGGTAGAGATTATCTGCAAACTGAGGGACTTCTGTGGTCATGAAAAAGCCCAAAACAACCCCCTTCCCCTTCCACTTCTCCCTCCTTCTCTCTTCCCCTGCCCGAAGATTAAGACTTCAATTAAAAGAGGTGATACGTGTTAGGAGACATGTCAGTGAATTCTACTGGGAAAATACACGGACTATTCTTGTAGTTACCTCTCTCCCCCATGATATCAAAAGATGTCTAATGCCATTCAAAAGCAACAGTTAAAACTGATAAGAAGGAAATATTTTTGTAACACAGCATGTAATTTAAGTTGTAGAGCTCATCACCACAGAGCTTGGCAGCTTAGACCTGGTGTATGTGATGGGGACGACTGTGGGCACCAGGCTGTTAGTATGATTAAATGTACTGGCCTTTCATAATGTTTTGAGAAAGGGAGGAAATCATTCTCATTTCACAGAGGAAAAGATTCTATGTCTAATGTCGCATCTATAATGCTTATGTTGTTCTTAGGCAATTTCTTTTCCCGCTTATAAATCAAACAGTGGCGCTCAAGTTCTAAGATGTAGTGTCTCACATCTCCCGCATAAAACTATTTGGCATAATACCTCCATCATTATAACATCTGTAGTTATGATGGGGTGTTCTTTTAAAACAAAACAAACAACATATACCATCTGACTGTGACTCATAATATAGCATAAGAAATTGCCAAAGCATTTAAAAACAGATCAACCTGGCTAGATAATTTTCTCAGTTACCACAAGATGGTAGCATATTAGAAATTATTTAGTTCACTCTCTTGGACAACTGATGTGATCCTCTAGAATTACAGATACCAGTGACTTTAAAGACAGTTCTGCTAATCTTTTACAAGACGGGACTTGAGACCATTATTTTAGAGACACATGAGAATTTTTTAGACTTTTGTGCTGCATAAGTAAATTCCATTGCTATCACATTCTCATGAATATTTTTTCATTATTTTCCTAAACTCTATATTGATAGAGAGTTAGGGATTGGAAGGGACCTCGGGAGGCCATCTAGTCCATCTCTTGTCATAGACTGCAATTTTTTGCAGGGCTGGGATTGTCTTTTTGTTCTGTATTTTTCTGAGTCTAGCCCAATGAGTTATCTGTCTATAGTTCAGCCTGGGTATTTTCTGTTATATTGATCTGGTAAAGTAGTAAATATTGGTCCTATTTCAGTTGCATACTCTTTCTGTCTTAGGCTGCACCAACAGCACAAGGAGCTATATACTCGTCTTAACAAAGCATATGGATGCTTTGTATCCCTAGACAGCCCAACAGCACAGAGCTCTGAGAGTGTGCTAGTGAATACCACTTGTGATTTTACATGCTAACAATACATCAATTTGAAAAAAGCAGAAATAAAAGGAGATCCTGAAGACAGTAACTCCAGTTTTGGCAACTCTTTTGGTTAGCAATTTATCTGGTATAATTGTTTTTATCTGCCCTATGATTTATATTGTGTGCTTTGTAGCTAAAGCCAAGGAACTGGTCCTGTGTGTTTATAAGCATGATTATACATGATTATACAGTAAAACACCAAGACTACTTGTGGCAACTTGTAGACATTTTAACAAGGGTTTTTCCTGCTTACAGAAATCACACCCTGAAAATTATATGGCACTTTGAAGTGGTAGCACAAATAGCTTTGAGAGTGTGTTGTAACTGTCTATTGAATAAATAACCCATGGTTTGATGGTGATATGCATTTTTTAAATTATCTGAAGATGCATTTACAGAATGGCTCTGAAAGAGCTGCTGCAATATTTGCAGCAGTCAATGTTTTAAAGGCGTTGGGTGAAATCCTGGGCTGATTGAAGACAATGTAAGTTTTGCTGTAGACTTCCATGGAGTCAGAATTTCACCCTGGGATGTACTGCTCAGTGATTTCTTACACACCTGTTCCATTTGTGTGGGAGCTAGCTATATCTACTTAGTTTACTGTCAGAATCAAACTTTAGTACATTTAGCATTGAAGAACCCATGTAATGTAACTGAAGAGAACAAGCTTTATTCTACTCTGCTTCAAGTATCATCAGCAAAATTGCAGTTATTAACTCTAGAATCTTTATTGCTGCTGATTGTTAGTGATGATGTATGATTCAGAAAGGACAAAGTGTGACTTTGTGATATCAGGATGTGTGTGCAGTGATGGCAGCGGGAAGGATAATTGACTAGATTTGTAAACCAAACAGAATTTGAAAGCAGAAATCATTTGGGTCACAAAAGAAAACAAAGAAAAGCCTTCCCTTTAAAGTGAATAGGAACCCATGCACTTCCAAGGGGAATGTTTAACCTATTAAAAAAAAGGAAAGGATAACCTTGGGGTTGAAGGATAGGAATATGAGTTCTAACCTTAGTTCCAGTTTTTCTGACAAACATATGGACTTTTAGGCAGATTATATGGGGTCAGAATTTCAAATGTGCCTGCTAATTTTAGTTGCCTCATCTTTTGGGTGCCGAGTTTTTTAAACCTAGAGTGTACTTTTTATAGATATAAGCACCCAGAGCTCCCACTGACTGTAGCCAGATTTGAGAGTGCTCAGCTCTTGTACAATAAGGACCAGTGTCTAAGGATGAGCTGGTGGTACTTAAATTAATGAACAAAAACTTGGGCCTTAACTTTGGACCAGATATTTGGTTTTAATCTCTCTGTGCTTTAGTTTCTCGATCTCTGTAATGTGGATAATAATAATTACTTCACAGGTGCTTGTTGAGTTTCATTACTGTTTGCTAATTGTTCTGGGACATTCAGATAGTACTTAGATACTATGGAGATTCTACTGTATACATCTTTTTTTTTCAGCTCGCTACTATGATCTCCAGCCTTAATACAAAACCCTAAAATAGATACATAGAGGTGAGTGCTGTAGAAATGAAAAGTATCATACTAGTTTTAAAACACACCTTGTTATGCTAATATATTGCAGAGGTCTCCTAGGTACCCAACTCTACAGAAAGTTAATTGTAGTTGTACACCTCTTATGTCCCTTTATAAGCCCCAGCCTAATTTAATCCCAAAGTTCATTTTTTGGCTTTAGGCACCAATGTGGAAATTCTTAACCTATGTGGGAAGCTTTATGTTGAAATGCACATACCAATGAAAAATAAGTCATCCTGTTTTAGGGACTTCACTTGAAAGGTTGGTTCAGTATGGACATGATCTTTCAAGTTGCTGAGCAGCTGCCATAGTTTCAAAGGGAATTAAGGATGCTTTGCATCTCTGAAGAGGTATTCAGCTCCTTGCTGGGCTCCAGACGAGCTACAAGATTAAGACAGCAAAAAAAAACCCTGTTTCTTTTTTTCCTGTCTCAAAGAAAAAGAAAAGAAATGGATTATTCAGCTTAATATTATTTTTTTTGCTTCTCTTGGACTGGATGACAACTTTACGGTTTTATGCTGTGGGGTTTTTCTTGCGTTAATACATAATATTCATGTTCTCTCTTCTAGTGACAGATTTACTCTCCAAACTTTTGCCAATTACCTCTGGATGGCAGTAGATATAGTTGCAAGATGATTCAACCAGTTCTTAAGACTGCTGTGAGAATAGTTAACTATATGAGTATTGTTGTCAGGAAAACTCAATGTGCCAGTAATTTTGTAAAATAGATGAAAAGGGGCCCTTAAAATACTTGCACTTTCTTCAAATTATTCCTTTTTACTGATACATAATTTTAATTTAGTACTCTTTGAAGTAAAAGCTTGCTTTTAAGCAGTCTTTTTTACAGAAATTACAAAGGTTATTTCCTCACAGAGATTGAAATTGGCAAGATTTTTCCTTTGTTTCTGTGACACTAATATTTTTGGAGGGGGTAGTTATAAGCCTTACATTTAACCCCAGCCTTGGAGATCTGGAAGACTGTTTTTCTTCTGTCCTCTACCCCTGCACTTGTCCTGCATGAGGGTCCTACTGGAAGTAAAACTCCCACTGGCATAGCTTGTCAGGTCATAGAGGCAAAAGCTCTTCCAGAGTCTTTTTCAAGATGCCAAAACCTGTTGTGATCTCCAGCCAGGAATTAACAGGTTGGTTTGATGTTCTACTGGAGTCAGAGAGATAAGTATGAACTCTCCCTCCCCTGGTTTTTTTGATGTTGCCTTTGACTGCCATGTGACAGACCTCTGACGTGAAAATCAGAATTCATTATGTGGAGATCTGGATTTTGCTGAAGATATCGGTCTCCAGAATGCATGGACAAATGAAATATAGTGAAAGACTGGTAGCCTAGTTAGACCAGCTATGCAATTAGGTCTTTTAATCATAATCAAGATAATGAAAGTCAATATGACCTTGGATGATTTCATCTGTTCTAGAAGGAACAGCTTTGAGCACTGTTGCTTACCTACCTACTTACTTTCCACAGTTTTGGGGGACTGCAGTTATGATATAACAGCTTAAGTGGGTAAGACAAGTGCTGCTTTTTGAAATAAGAAAATCTGATACCATCAGTGTTAGCACTAAGCTGTGAATTTGATAGATCAATGTCCTAGTCACTCCCCTGTACCGTATAGAACAAAGTTATATAAGACAGCAAGTTTATCCAAAGGAATTTGAATAACTTTCATTGAGAGTATCTGTACTGGATATTTGGAGTAAAAGGGTCAGAAAGAATAAAGAATTTTGAGACTAACAGCTATGCAAACAGTACAGGCAAGGAGATGGCTTACCTTGGCCATGTTCTGATAGCACTGGGTAGCAGTCTCCCCTGAAAAGCCCTGTATTGGCACAAAGAAAGAGGTGACTAGTTCTAAATTAAATGTAGGAGTTAAATTTCGCTCCGCATAACAAAAAGATTCTAATTTATTACACTGTACAATGCCTACTGGAAAGGGGTTTGCATATGCTACTGCAACCCAAATAACAATGATCTTAATAGTAGCTTGTTGCTACTGTGCAGTAGCATCTGAAAAAAACCCATGTGGGGACACTACTGTGCAGTAATGTCTGATACTGCTTACTGATACTACATATGGTTACTGCTTATGCAAGTACTAAATGACTGTTCAGTAACAATTGCGCAGTACGCCACTCATGTAGACATGGCCACTGTTGTCTTTAAATGCAAATCTATTGACAGCCAAAAGTGGCTGGGACTATGTTATGTCTTCAGATATCAAGGGAGTGTGCATTGACTTTTGTGCTATGCCAAAGGCCTGCATCTGCCAATAGATATGCTATTGTAATACCTTTGCTATTTAGGAATGTAGGGAGCTAGGGATGTACATACTGGAAATAATGAGTCAGTATCTTTTCATGATAACAGCAATAAAAGGCCCCAGTCCAGCAATGTGCATACTTAACTTTAAGCATATTTAATAGTTCCATTGAAATCAATGAGCTTATTCATGCTTAAATGAGACGTGTTTACATCCTTTTCTGGATTAGGGTCTAAATAAGCAAAACTAGGGTTTATGTCTGTACCTTTTAAATAGTATTAGACGATTGATCTAGTGGAAAAAAAAGCATCCAACTTCTGAAATGCTGGAAATTGTAGATGTAATATAAAATCATAGCGTCAGGTAATTGAAAATGTGATTATACTAGGACAGTAGCAGAGGTGCATGCTTTTCAGTCAGGGGCTGAGTATAGATAGATAACAAGAAAGTGTACAGGATTGGGTGCCCCTGGGTCTTGCTAGAAATGATTGACAGACTATTATCTGTCAGTCACTGTGATTAGCTAGAGTTCCACATTTTCATTGAGCTTAGTTTGGATGAACAAAACTGGAGATAAGTGAACTCTGTCTGCCTTATAACTTAGGGCTTGATGGATGCCTTTCTATGCAGCACTGCCATGACATGACTGAATTGTGCTGAGATGGGAATGCAGAGGGAATTACAGAGAAAATATGTAGTGGAAACCACGTTTAATCTTCAGTGATGACAGATATTCAGCTGAGGTTCCAGCCAACACCAAGCTTCAACGTCTTCTTTGCCACTGATGACTTTCACTGTCTAATTTGACATTTCAAATGCAAATTCCACCTCTCCCTGGAGAAGCTCTTTGTATGCTGGTTTATGAATGGTAAACTTGGCAAGTAACTAGTGTGTGGAATGGGCTCTCTAGTTCTCTTATGGTGGAGATCAGGTAATGCCTTTATCTCATTCATCCCACAAAGACATTTGTCAGGAGGTTAGCAAAGGTCAGTCTCTGGCGTTTTCCTAGGTCCACAGCAAATGTACAGACCATGGACTTCCAAACTTCACATCTTTCCAAGATGAGCTTGAGTTCTAGCTATACCTGATATCTAGTAAACTGGAAGAGGGAGTGCAGATTACAGACCTGAATCTCACACTATCAGAGTGGCGTGAATAGTGAGAATGAGGCACTACGTACAAACAGAAATCACATTCTTATATAAGGCATAAAGGTGATTTGCAAAGGAAGAAAAAATAAACCACACCATTGGTTCTGCTTATTTATGATATTTAAAGGTGACCTTTCTGTTAGCATGCTTTTAATATGAGAGATCAGGAATGGCATTTCCTCTTTCAGTTGGAGATCATCTTGCAAAATTTGAGAACTAGAGCAGAAGTTGCACCAGAACTTGATGCGGTGGCAGTGTTGCAACACACGCATTTTCCAGGATCAGTGCTGTTAATCACCTTTCTGGTGTGAATCTTGAGATCAGTGTTAGATTTCTAAGAGAAGCATTGTGGGGAGCATAATGGAAATACAGAAGACAGTTTATTCATTTCCCTAAATTACAAGGTAATCTGATATATACATAGTGTTCCTCATGGATTGATTCTTCAGGTGCAAGATACGTTTGGCACATCTAAGAGTGGGGAGCAAAGATGGTTCCTTTGTCTTCATGCTGGCTGGGGACCATTCCAGTTCTTGATATAGAAATGTCCCCTATTCTGCGAGCCAGGAGGGGTCTGTGGTGAGTGTGTTCTGGGACACTTGGGGATTCCTCCTTAACCAAAGGGTATTCATGGCTGAGCAGATGGGCCAGGTTTACAGCTGATTTTTGCTGTAAGGATGTTCAAGAGGGCCAAGAAGTGGCTTCTTCCAAGAGGAGAAGTCCAAGACCAGGATAAATCCCTTACAGTAAGCAGAGGATGGCAAAAGATGTTGATGATTCCAAAAGGAGAATAAGTTATTTTTCACAAGTGTCATTGAGGCAAAAAAAGATGTATGGAGACACCCTTCCCAAAAAACCCCCTAACCCCTCAAAAAATCCCAGACTTTCTTCAGAAATGCAACAAATGCTCACACATGGATTTATTCAGCCTAGTCACCTACAAATGCAGGTGTGTTTACGGGTGCAAAATTTACAGGCGCAAAAGTGATTTTGGTGATTATTTTGCCTATGAAAAGTTGGTAATACTAGGCATTTCTATACATGCAGTTAGTGTGACTGAATAAACTCTGGCACAATTTGAGCTGGAGTAAACTAATTCAGATGTCACTGTCTATACTTACATTTAGAATCAGTAACTTATTCCACCATCAGACAGTACTTGTGTCTGATGGGACTATCTGGTGGTGCAGTAAATTAGTTTACACTGGCTTAATTGCCATGCACATATAGATGGTGATGCTGTACTGCACAGCAAATTAGTCTACTATGCAGTAAAGTGCATGTGTAGATGTGCTTACTAGGTCCCAAATTTGATCAATGAAATACACTTAAGGCCAGATTCTGCAGTCCAGGTTACACCTTCTGCAGCTTTGTTAATAGAATAGCTGAGGGTATAAATCAAGGCAGAAATTTGGCCCTCACTATGGTCTTCTTGTTATATCATTCAAACTAAGCAAACAAAATTGCTAAACGCACTTTGCAAGCATTGTGATCATTCAGTCATGAGGAAAACAGGCACAAACCCTGCTCACAAGCAGCAAAATGTTTGTTTGTGTGAATAGACCTCTCATATGCTCCTTTGATAATTTACTCTGTAGGTGTCCATGTAAAAGATATTAAATGCTGTGCTACAAACATGATGTTTCAGTTACATCAGTTGCAGTCACTTCAGTGGTCTCTCTAATCTGTTTTTACTTGACAGTTGCAATGAGAAAGAAAATCTCTTGGGTTAGATTTTTTTTTTTTACAGACAGTAATACAGCACTTTATGTGTTTAATCCATGTTATTAGGCAGAAGGCAAGCAGGGTTTCCATTCACATACAAATGACAAGTGACTCATGTGAGACAACAGTAATTTACAAACGGTTGTACACTTGAGTACACTGTACGTATGCCATTCTCTACATTAAACGAAGAGAATTTACATTAAAGAAGTTATTTTAAACTTTACAGCCACCTCAGAGCCTGCACTGAGCTGCAGTGGCCAGTTCTCCATCTGATCAGCATTCTATGCTCTGCACTGTTGTGTGAGGAGAGATCCTCTGAACTCACCAGCCGCATAATACAACTACCCAAAATATTAGCTATTCTGCATGGTCTATGCATGCTCTTTTCTTTGTTGCACTGTCCTCATTTGCTGCTCTGTTCTGAATGTGCTAACAGCATAATAAAGTGGAGTAAAACATCAGTCTCTGAAGAACTCTACACTGGTGTTCTAGTCAGTGCCACTCAGTCCTGGTAGATAGGTAGGTAGCACAAAGGAGTAGGAGTTGTACAAGTTGGGTGCTGTGGGAGACAAGAGGGGCAATATATAAAATGTTGATGCCAAGTGTAGTGTGAGGGGGACAGACATGTGCAACCATAGCATGATCATGGGACATAGAAAGTCACAACAAAAACACAGAGCTCTGTGTGAAGGGACCATCTCTCAGGATGCAGACAGACATTAGCGACCTGAGTTAGAGCACCCCCCCCCAGCCCAAAAGACATTCACCTGTTGGGTGGGGGTGGTGGTGAGTGGAGGCAGCCCGCAATGGCCTAGGCCAGGAGTTGGGGGTGCTCCGGCAGCTTCCTAGGGGGCTGCTGAACCGCCCCCCAGCTCCAGGGCTTTCAGCGAGGGAGCTCCCAGATGCCGAATGGCCAGCTGAGGGGGGAGGAGGGGCAGGGAACGGGGCCCTCTCACATCACAGCCCCACCCTAGCTACCCGGGTTGGGGTACTGGGGGGAGCCAGGTCAGGCCTGTGCCGTGAGGGGGCTCCATTGACCCCCTCCCCATCAACTCTGGCCATTTAGAAGCCAGTAGTCCTGTGCTGACTGCTCCTGGCTGCTGAATGGCCAGATCTGCAGGGGAGGTAATGGAGCCCCCTCACCCTGGGGGGCCTGACACAGCTCCCCACAATACTCCAGCCAGGGTGTTTAGGGGGGCTGTGAGGTGAGGGGGCCCCATGGCCTCCCCCTCCAGTTCTGGCCACTCAGCAGCCAACAACTCCCTCTCCTTCCCTCAGCCCCAGCCCCGACGTGGAAAATGAACCCCGGAGGGAACAGAAGTTTCCTAAGGTGCTCTGCTTTTTAGCTCCTTAATGTAATACCTGATATAACCAGGGCTGATTTCTTGTGTGATTGGCCATTTTTAAAGTGCTCTGCACCTGGGCACATTTGTGAAGGCATGGCTGTAGAGTGCATTTAGGGGCCAGATCACTTGGAAACAGTCACTTCTGTCTGTGACCTCAGTGTGGTTTCTGTATGGCATTGGGGACTTCGTCTGAGAGAAGGATGTTTAGTGGTACAGTAATACAAGTAATAATAATGCTAAGCAAGCCCTCTGCTATTTAGCACAGTGCTAGCCCCTAACAAGGGGCTGCTGACTCCCTGACTCAACTGGAGAAGGTGGTGCAGTGTTACAAGGTCTCCAGTCTGCTCACCCAGGATACTGTGATTGGCAGTGGTCTATGGTCTCCCCCTCACCCCTGTCAAAGACCTTCACTTGCAAGTCATACAGGGAGCTACTCTTTTCAATGTGTTTGTAAGTCCACTTGGAGAGGTTATGAGATACCATTGACCGGGCTGCCAACAGAACTATGCTAACAAATAGTAGTATACTTCCTTATTAGAAAAAACTGGTGCCATTGTACGGGTATGAGAAAGAGAAAGGGGGAGCTGTTTCTGACTATTACGTTTGGACAACAGTGCATTAGGCCTATGACTTGGATGCCCTCTCCAACTCTGTCCTCCCTCACTCTCAGACATTAGGTCAATAGTCTATAGTCCATCCTCACTGAGCAAAATACATAGGCGTGTATGCTTAATGTTAAATGTGTACTTCAGTTCTTTTCTGAAGAGAGGTGGATTTAGCATACTCCGAATCATTCTGCTTAGCTGGCACTTCAGAACTCATGCTTTTAGGCTGTGTGCAAATCTTGCTGCTTCTTCCTCCATGCCCCACTGATGTTCTTTGTCCATGCAGCTACACTTCTTATACAGGCCCTACCCTTCTCCTCTAAACCACTCCAACCTTATTGTTCCTGGTCTTCCCAAAAGCCACATTGTTCCTCTCAAAGTTCATGCAAAATGCTGCTTCTAAAATCCTCCTTTTGGGCCCTCATTCTGTTCCTGGCATTTCTTCATCTCTTTTAATACCTCCACTTTCCCTCCTTCTCCAACACATTCAATTCAAACTTCTTCTCTTCCTCACTTAAAAGGCTCTGACCATCTTTCCTTATTTCTCCTATATCTTCTGCTGCACCCCCTTCCTGACACTGCCCTTGTTCTTCACTGAAGAGCTCAGTGTTGTCATCAGGTTATATGAGAGGGTCACAAGATGATTGCATAGTCACAACTGTACTTTCAATGTGGACAACAGTTCAGACTGAAAAGCAATGGCTTTTTATTCACCTGCTAAGCCCTTTTCTGTGTTTCTTATGCAACCATCAATGACCATACAAATATATAAAATTGTAGAGAGTACAGGAAAGAGGGAAGACAAATGGAAAAGTACTTTATAAATGAGTTTAAAAGGATCAGTAGGGAAGGAGATGGAGAACAACATTTCCTTAAATTAATCATTTGAATGATTGCAGCATTTCCTTCATTTCAATTTACTCAAGCTGTGCAAAACAGCCATAACTAGAGCTCATACTCATTAAGTTTTCACTGATTAGTGGAAGAGAAAAGCTGTAGCTGGTATTGGAATGGATTGTGGATATTTGGAAATCTTGGGATATAGTCTTGGTCATGCTACAGGTGATTATGATGGGAACATTACCTAACACTAACCCCATGTCTTCTAATTTAATCCTTTAAACTCAAGCAATTGAACAGAAAAAATGGATGGATACTTTCACGTCTCTTATTTGATAAACATGCTAGTTACAGATTGGAAATGTACTGATCCACATTTGTAATCTTAATGGATGCAATCATCTTTAGAATGGCATAAGAACGAGTTATAGTATGTATGGACACATACAGGGATGATATGAACTATACACCTGCATCAAAATTAATAACTGTACATTGAGGTTCCTTGAACACAGTCTACAGTCTTGTTTTTATGCATTCACATTTGATTTTTGTGCTCTTCATGTTAAACATATCACTTTAGAATCTACATCTTAAAGAAACTTCTTTGTAAGGCCATCCCTCTTCGTTTAAGAAGTTGGTGGCCGAGCATTTTTAAGGTGTGTTGCTATGGCTGTGAGTTTGAATTTTATCCCAGGTTTGTGCAGAAACTGTAGTGGGGTACTTATTTGTTGAGGTTGGAGTGTCAAAGGCAGGTCGATGAGATGCCAGTCACATAATTCCTGTGTGTGCTGTTGGCTATGGAAGCTGGCATATGTTAACCTAATGGGTTCTTAGGTTAAGGTGAACCTTTGGCCTTCTCCATTCAGCGTGGTAGGTGCTTACATATGTGCCAACTGTTATATGTGTCCCAGGGCCTTTATTAATAAATGACTTCAGCCACAAGTGTGGGAAAGATTGCTACCACACTGGCAGGCATGGAATATATTGTGAACATAAAGTAAAAGTATTCATGAATTGGCATTAGCAAATTCAACAGAAAATATATATTTTTCTAACACTAACCATTAAACATGTTGAGAGTCCCTTTGATTTCATGTGCAAAATGGACATATGCATAAGTACCTTATAGAATCAGGGCCTCCATCTGTCCCTTTTGGAAACACCTTTCAGAATCAGGGCCTCCATGCTTAGCATAGATGTAACTAAATTGAACTTTTCTCAAAAATCTGTATTCGAATTTCTTTATTCTAATTCAATAATTTGAAGGCAATGGAAGTTTGCATTAGGAACCCAATTATGTGAGAAACCAAAACTTGTGTTTAAGTAAAATATAGAGTAGTCTTCCTTAAATAGTTAAAAAATCATGAGCTGGACTCTCCAGAGTTTTGCGTTTGGCTTAAAAATCATAAGATTTTGAAAAATAATATATTTCTGGGCTGGATATTTGAGTCTCCAAGGATCAGACTTTTCTCTACAGCTCTGATGACTAGCAGTTTTATTTTTAATGAATGTTGATATGCTCATGTGTTCTCCTCACTCCTGGAGCTGGGACTTAAGAAGAAAACAAATATTGCAAAATTCATGATAAAACACAAGAGATCTAAGTACTGCAAGGGTTAAGTTTTACTTCTGCACCCTCAGACTTCAGAGGGATACAAATCTGAAAATATCACTTCTGTCTTGCAGTATGTTACTGATTATAGATACACGTAACACTTGCAATTATTTAGGAATGAAAGAAGTTAGTGAAATTATAGTGGTCCAGCTCATTTACTGTGACTTTGATAGAATATAGTCAATTTTACTGTTGACCTCTCTAGTGCGATATAGTTAAGAACAGGCTGAAGGAGAGTTAAAGGAGCTAAAGGAGAGTAAACTGGTATTGCATAATCAAAGGGGATATTGACTGTGGGATCCCTGCCTGATTGGTTATACAAGTTGGAAAGAGAGGAGAGTGTAGTGAAAAGGGCAGGAGGCTGTAGAACGTGAAAGCAGAGTCTCAAAGGAAATTGATGACCTATTGCCATGGTTAAGACAGTTAATGCTGTTTCCAGTAGTCAAGCTAGCTCTAAATGAGCTACCCCAGGTATCTCTTTACTACACTGAAGTCTGCATTGCAAACATACATGAGGCTGAAGGATCAAATACCTGCTGTGAAACAATCTGTCTCCCCCTCTTTCCTGGGTTGGACCCAGGGAAATGACCCAGAGATTTTGATGGAATTACTCCTGAATGTCATGGGTACAAAATGAGGGCACAATCAGGACTGCAGAAGATATATTATCATGAAAACAATCACTAAAAAGTGGTTGCAATGTTGCATTGAAGCTTAAATTCTCAGTTATAATTTTAGACTTGGTTTGATATATGTATAGTCCCATTGGTCCTCATTGACCTTACAGAACTAAGTAGGCTGGAGGGGGAAATGTCAATAGCTATTTTAAGTTCACAGTAGTAAGTAAATATACTTAAGGCCTAATCCTGAACCACTGAAGTCAAGAGGAACTTTCTTACTGGGAGTAGTTGAACCCTTATGTATTAGATCTGAGCAGACAGTTAAAAGGAGTTTATGAGGATGTTTTATCATGTACTGTCAGTCATAGTCTTGTATTTTATAACCCACAGTTTAAATGCAGAATACAGATGCCTTATACACAAGCTTTTTTAATTTGTTGGTTCCTTCAAAACAAGTAACAATCTTTTCTTTTAGTACATTATCTTCTTCTATTTCGTTTTCAACTCCTAACTCAAATAAGGCATACTTGAAATATTATCATGATTTAATGGCTTCTTACTACATCATACACGGTGGGGCCAAGTGGTCTAAGATGCTATAGTAAGGCACCTGTTTCTTGGGGGAGGGATTTGAATCCTGCTCCTCTCATTCACAGTGAAGTATTTGTCTTGTTACATCTTTTTCCATATCCAGTTACTTGGACTGTCATAATTCCTACATTTGGTTACAAAGCTATAGGTTTTGTTCAGTCTTTTTCCATAAGGTCAGAATCCCACTTGTGTGTAGTGTCCCATTGGGCTAGCTAGCATGGTTAAGGCAGGTTAGTTTCTGTAGCCAATGGCACACAAGGGAGTTGTGAGGCTCATGTCACTTATGGCTGCCTTTGACTCTCTACTCCAAATAACTGCTACCCATTTACAGCTGGGTTGCAACTTCAAACTGGTGCCTTCTGAAGCCATAGCATCACACCATAAACACACCCTCTGCAACCACACCTTCTTCTCTGTAAGGATGCAGAAAGTATTAAAGAATCCTTAGTTCATTCTGATTCTAGAACATGTTTATCTGAGAACCTTTATAGACTCCAGACCTTTGAGTGGGGACAAATTATATGTAAGGGAACAAAAAAAAGATCCAGGAATAAAGAGACAGGAAATGGGGAGGGAAGAGAAGAAATATACTTCTTAAGGGTAGTTGAGGGGAAGACAAAAGAAGACCAAGTAAGCCTGTGGCTAGGGTCTTTTGTATGTCACAGCCTAATTTATCTTGAGTGGTCTTCACCAGTCCTGGAAATTGAGCTGTATCTGCTGTAAGACAAAGACAGTTATTCTACTGGCCTCATAGTAAACAGTACATTTTGAAAAGGTGGGAGGAAGTTGTGGCAGGAAAGACTTACCCCGGTGGGGTGAGGAGTGGAGCTGGTGGGATGCCACGCCTGAAACATGGTGAAAGTGAAACCATGGTGGGAGAAGACGCCATGGTAAAAGAAAAATAGGAAAAAGAATGGTGGAGCTGGGAGGAGCCAGGGCCGGCTCCCATGTCAGTGTGGGCACCCTTTATCGCAGCATGCCGGGGCCGATTTGCTGGCTGGCCCCCTGAGACTGGGATAAAAGGTCCGGTGGAAGAACAGCTGGGGGACCCAGAAGTGAGTTCCCTGATGGGCCCAGAGTTTCTGGGAACAGAACAGAGCCCCACAGGAGGGACATGGTGGCTGCCCCAGGAAGGGACTTTCCAAGATAGAGCCAGACAAGGCTCAGGGACTTGAAGCACCATGGACGTCAGACATCTCAAGCCCAGATTGGATCCAGACGGGACCTGAAGGGACAAGAAGAGACGAATGTCTGAACCATGGCAAGTATAAAGCCAAGAGAGAGGGAGAGATGCTGGGAAGCAAGGTAATCCAGGATCTGGAAGACGCTTAGGCAGGACCAAGTATGGTTGCAGAAAACTCAGAGGAGATAACATCCCAATCCAATTGTCATAAATTCAGAGGGCTGAAACACTTGGAGTTCATACTGTACCAGCTCTAGTAATCCAGAAACAACATCTTTGGTTGGCGTTAGGTGGAGTATAGGGGAGGTGGAGGACAATTGGGAAGACTGAAGGAAGGTACCAGGAAGGGTGGGACAAACCATCTTCCTCCCAATCAAAATAATTTATTCCAGCAAGACGTGGCAGACGAGACCCCCTGGGGAACCTTCCAAGATCGAATCCAGTAACAAGCCTGTCTCTTCCTTCAGCAACGGTGAAACCAGAAAAGGCCCTACGGACACGATGCATGGGTGAATGGCACGGTAGGCTACAGAAGTGAAGAACAGCATCACCATTTGAATATGTAGCACAATGTAGAATGTAACAACCTGAGGTGGAAATTATCCAGAATTACTTGCCACTAATTACTACTTACCACTGAAAAAAATTTACAGATCCCTCATAATCAGTGCCATGGGCTAGGGCTAAGCCATTCCATAATTCAGTAGGGGCCCACCTTTTTTGCAAGGCATGCCACAAATTAGCCCTGAGCACTCTGAAAGTGCTTCTCCCATCCCTTTCCCTGACCTGATCTGGTGTTCAGCTTTCTGCCTTCTGCCCTATGCTCCCTGCCTAATTTGGTGCTCTGCATTCTTCTCCCTGATCCATATGCCACATAAATCTATGCTGCCTGTCTTCTCCCCACTGTCATGTGCCACATACATGCGACATGAGGCTGCCTGTAATGTAGGTTGGCCACACTTGCCATAGTTCATGTCTGTTGTCAAAATTCTACAGAAATTTGAACCCCTGTGGACATGGCTGGCTGCTCACCCCAGAGAAAGAGAAAGATGTTACTTAATTTAGTCTGGATTAGGTAGCTCCAATTTGAGAAACCAGCTGTCAGTAGAAAAATAGGAAAGTTCTTTACAAACACTGTATAAAAATGTAGACCAAATTCTATCCTCAAGGAAGCACCCTGACAAGAGGTTAAGCTACACTGCCAGGGTTTAAGAGGCATGAGTTCTAACTCTTCTGTAGTCCTGTAACAAGGACCGGCCCTTACTTAGACCAAGTGTAAATGAGTACTGGTCATCTGAATTTAGGAATCAAAAGTACCCAGGTGTGATCCTAGCTATTTCCTTGCATACAATTGGCCACAAAATGCTGTCTTTTAACCACACCAGCCCTTGGGCCACAAGTCTCAGGTGTACATTTCACCTATTTTCCTGGAGTCACTCAGGCACATGTAAGGCTAAGTCTCACTGGAAGCCAAGGAGCTTATGCTCCTAAGTAACATATATCTTGTTGAAAACTGGAACCTAGATCAATAATATTTCCCATTTCCAGTTGAATTTATATTATTTGTTTAATTAAATGGGCTGTGGTAGTTATACTGCATAGGGCAAATTAATTGTGCATGTAAGTCTGCTGAAGACACTGAGGAGTTATAACAAGAATTAATTTGGTCTTGTGTGTCATGAACCCTACTGGAATGACATGGCATAGATGTAAGGCAGGTTAGCACCTTGTAGACAAATTAAATCAGACATGTATAGCATAAGCTTTTTTGCGAGTCTGAGCTCATTTCATCAGACAATATAGATATGCCACATTAAGGCTGACAAATTAAGCATTTCCCCATTTGATTTAAATATCCAGTGGGTGCGTCTACACTAGATGATAACTGCGCAATAGCCTAATAACACTGCGCAGTAATGTGCCAGGCAAATGCCATGCTAATACGTTACTCTGCAGTAGTGTTAGGCGACTGCACAGTTAATGTCCAAACCCCCCCATGCGATGGCACTACTGCACAGTAGTGCAAGTTACTTGCACTATTTGATTTACAATTGATTTTGATTACTATTTGATTACAATTTGATTTTGATTACTATTTGATTACAATTGATTTAGTACTTTGTTATCCAAATACTAAACTTAATGCATTGCAACTACTGTGCATTAATTACATGCATTAATAATGTGTAGATGCACCCAGTGTCCTTGAGAAACAAGTGCTTATAAAGTCAAATGTAAAGTTTTGCACAAGATTAAATTTGAATGAAAGACAATCTGAATGAAATCAAAGCAGGTAAATCTTAGGTAGGCATAATGAAACTGTCCATATTTGTAGTTTGGTCATAAATCTGAGGGCTGCTGTAAAATATGCCTTCGGTTCTTCAACTGGGTGAATGCATGTCCTTTACAAATGGCAGCACAATGCTTAGATACATAGTAAAAGGGGGAATATCTTCTATTGAAGGAGATTAGGGCTAATTTTCTTTAAATTCTTTGCTCATCCTATTGTTTTTCAATTTTCTCACAGCTGAAACAGGTTTAGTACTGGTGATACCATTAAGTGACTTTCCTGGTGATTTTAAAATTATTTTGCAACTACAGGAAACTGGACTTCAACCAGCTGATAACTTCTGCATATGGATATTTGGAGTAGTTAAAAATCAAATTCTGACAGCCTGGGGTTCTATACTGATTAATCAGATCAAAAGCACGTTGTATAATAATAGAGAAAGATGAAAGCACTACAAATATTAATTTGTTTAGAATAGTATAGTTTTTATAGTCTCATTTTTTCATACATCATTGTATTGTTATTATTTTACTTGTTAAGGCTAATGGATTTACAGGGAGTCCTCAGACTTACGACACAATTAGGTCCTGAAAATCGCATCATAAATCAAAACGTCATAACTCGAAACCAATTTTCCCATAAGAACAATGTTGCAAATGGGGGATTAGTTCCTTTCCTATGCTAGACACAGCTGTATCCAGCTGGTAGGTCTGTTGTCGTGGGGGGCAGGAGGAGGGAAGGGGCGTGGCAGGGGTAGAGCAACACCCCACAGCGAGGGGGGGATTGGGGCTGGGACAAGCAGCCCAGCCGAGGAGGGGAGGGGGTGGCCGGCAGTGCACCACTGGGCCGGGAGGGCATGGGGGCGTGTGCCCCCAGATCTGCGTGGGGCGGGGCTGGGGCTGCACTGTGCTGCATTCCAGGCGGGCGCGGTAGCGTTGGGAGCGAGAGCTACGCTCTGCCACCTCCTGCCCAGCGGGACACAGGCGTGGCTCACTCTGGGTAGGTGCGGCAGTGCTGGGAGCGGGGGCTATACCCTCCCAACACTCGCTAAGCCGGAGCAAAGGGGGCGTGGGACAGAACCGCTGTGCTGTCTCGGACAAGCGGGGTGCAGCGGTGGAGCCGCCTCCCCGTGCCTCCCGGATGAACCGCAGCTTCGCCCCACTCTGCCCCAGCTGGGCGAGCAGCAGAAGCGACAGGGCATGGCAGGGGCGGGCAGGTGCCCCCAGATCTGCACGGGATGGCAGGGGCTGCACCAGGCTGCACTCTGGGCAGGTGGCAGGGGCTATGGGGAATTTTCGGGTGTCTGCAGCTCCGCC
>NW_005843262.1:127698-137102 GCF_000455745.1 Alligator sinensis | reverse complement strand
GTCCGAGGCAGTGCAGCAGCTCTGGCCCGTGCCCCGCTGCCCTGGCTGGGCGAGCGGTGGCAGGGCAGAGCCCCCTTTCCCAGCACCCGTCCCCCGGCCCCTCCCGCCCCACTCTGACCCCTTTGCACATGCTCCCCCTGTGCCCTTCCAGACCAGCGGCATGCAGCAGCAGAGGTCTCCCCAACCCCTCTCCGAGTCCTGCATCGCCTCTGCCCCGGCTGGACACCGCAATCCCTCCCGCGCTGTGGGGACATTGATCTGTCCCCCCACGGGCCCTTCCCTCCCCCTCCACCCGCCACAACAGATTTACCAGCTGGATGCAGTTGTGTCGAGCGTCGTAAAGGCGAAAGCCGCATCAGAACCTCGAAACAGGGTGTCAATTTAAACATGTCGTTTATAAATGCCCTTCATCATAACTCGAAAAGTCGCAAGTCGAGGACTGCCTGTACTGATAAATGATGTAAAACACTTGGTCTACACTAGATACTATTAGAGTCCACAGAATCATTTCAGCAGCCAAGACACATTTAAAGCATGTTAGGCCTAATTCTGATCTCATTTAAACTGGTGTGAATCAGAGAGAATTCATTGCTTCTCATCAGTGGTGTCCTTGAGGGTGCTTGCAGGGTCTGCAGCTTCCTTCCTGAACAGTTCCAGGCTTTTGCTTTTTTAAATAACTTTCCTTTTTTCTCTACTACTCACTTGCCTTGAGGCTAACTATCAGTCTGAGGCTCCAGCCTATGTTCTACCATCTGCTTCTTGTTTCTGCTCTTCTTGCTTCTCAGCTCTCTACTCTTCCTCCTCCCCCATTCTGTGGAAGTCACTACATATCATTAATGTCACCCTCTCAGGTAAGAGTACCTTAATTTGCATCCTAAAGTAGCAGGGCTTTTGGTTTAATGAAAGGTGACTGTAACTCTTGTGGATGTACCAAACCAGCTTTAAACTAGCTAGCTCAGGCACTGACATATGTAGCAAGTGAAAGCTATACATGTCCCCAGATGACAGAACATCAGGCCAGTTACACCTGCAGAGGTTTGAAACTCTTAGCCTGAGTATCTGAATGGCTCTGAAGATCAGTGCACATTTTTATTAATCAAGGGAATTACAGGAACAGGATAAAAGTTGGTACCTATTGAAGCTGTTGACTGTATTACACTTCTGATGAGCATATACATGGAATAATTCTGAAAAACCCATCTGCATTTTCTTTGTTAAATAATATCTCACTAATGTGGAATAAAAAATGAAAGGTCAGCTGTCAAACATAGCTGTTAGGCAGAAAAAAAATCTCTTGCAGTGTTTCTTGGAACCTTTAGACTCATGACGTACTTGAACGGAGAAAATTTGATCAATGAATCATTAGGTGCCTAGTGTCTTAAAATGGAGTCCAGGAATGTCACTGGGGGTTGTTTGAGCTCTTACTTCTCAGTTTAACATGCTTTTTTAAACATGTAGCAAAGTAGCATAATTGTTAATTGCCTGTTAATGGGATGATAAACTCCCCAGTACTTAGCTTTTGAAATATTTAAAGGCCTTTATTAGGAAATACCTATTTTAAAAATGCTGCAAGCATTTCCTCCATTTCTCTGCCAGATTTGTTTCTAGAATGAGAAGGTGGTTTCAGTTTTATTCAGATATTGGCTACAAGAGGTGTCACATCTTTCAGACTGAACTTGGTTTCCTGGCACTTGTCCTCTGATGTGGGGTTAGGGCTATGAAAGGTTAATCTTTCTATATCTGCCTTCTTATACAATGAGGAATAACTACTTGTTGTCACTGTTCCCAGCTGAGCCCACCCCTGTGCAGCCCAACTGAAGTTAGCAGGAGCACTTCTGAAGTTTCCTCCCAGCCCCTTGGCCCATGGGAAAAGCAGCAGCTGCACAGGAAGGGGTGTGCGCCTCTGAGCACAGAGGAGAAGGAGGGGGATTCTTACATGCTTTGGGGACTTTAAAAAAGTCCCTAGGGGCTCCTGAGCTGGATCCAATCTGAAAGCAGGGTTCAGCCACACCACTGTATCTCCTCTGGATCTGCCCCTGGCTAACATACTCTAGTCTTTTTTCAGAAGCATGATGGGATACTCAGTCACTGTCTGGGAGCCAAAGTTCAAACAGCACAACAGTTTAGATTCTTGAAAGTTTAGGATGTGATATTCTTAGTAAAACAGCTGTCAGTGCGTGAAAACTCAGCAGCTCCTTCACCTCTGCTTGGTTTAGTTTGACATTCCTCCCATGATCCTGTGCAAGCAGCCAGCTTTGCTAAGAATTGGAGTAACTCTTGTCATGTGAACACATGGATATTTACTATCAACAGCTGTTCCCTGGATTCCTACTCTCCTGCCTCCTGCTGTCCTGGAAAACTTTGTTCCTTTATACTTATATGAAGACTCAACTGACACAAAAATATGTCTCTGTCCTCTGCCCAGGTATTTCCAAACCCACTCTCATAATCATGGGAATAATCATCGCAAGAGCTCCTGCTGCAGGCTCTGAAATGGAGAGACGCAATTAATTTGCAAGAGCTGATAGCACGGAGTAAATGGTTGGATCCTTTTGCTCTGTGATCTTTGGAAAGTCATGTCCCCTTCTGTGCCTCTCTTTTCCCCTCCCATCCTTATCTGGCTTGCAGAACCATTGGATATGTCCTGCAGACATGAGGCTTTGGTGGCATGTGGCCACAGAAGCCACTTTCCCTTGCCACTGGAGACAAGCAACAGCTGCTACTAGTCTTCCCATACTAGTGCAGAGACAAGTGGCAGTGGAGGCCAGATCCTAGTGTTCGCCTACCTGCCTGCCTGTGACTGGTGGTGGGTCATTCAAACCCACATTTGGAAAAGGTTGCCTACCCCTGCCTTAGACTGTAAGCTCTTTGGGAAGACTGGCTTTTCTTCTGTGTTTGTGCCCACAATCCCAATGGGGACATGCAGATGCTACTATGCTACAAATAGTGTCTTTATGCTTTGCAAGTTTTTATCATTTTAAGCATTTTAATAGTGTAACCCAGGTGTGCTTTCAAACTAAAAGAATAAATAATATGAAAATATTCCTTTGCAATTCCTGTCACTGAGGATAAAGGGCCATACCTTACCCACATGCTTAGTTTCACTGATATTATGTGTACAATATAGGGACAGATATTCAGCTCCACTGGTACTATGCCAGTTTACCTCTGCTGAGGATCTGGCTATAGAGCCTATTTGTATAAATGGGAACACTTGTCTGAGTAACTGTTTGTAGGATCAAGCCTTATGTAGTCTTCCTTGTTCATTCAAATAATTATTGTTCCTAGACCCTGCAAAATGCAGTTCATACTGTGCAGAAAAAGGTCATAACAGCACTTACTTTTCAACAAGTGGTAATTACATACTTTTGGTCTTTAATTTGTCACTTCTCATGAAATAATCTACATGGCTACTAGCAGTTATACAAGTAATAAGTTGTGCTAATGTTATCAGAGTAATCGCCGTGCAATGTAGCTCATCAGTAATACATAAGTGATATGTGAATTTCTTCCTTAAGGCTTGCAGGCAGTATTTCCTTTGTGTCAGATAGACTCCATCTGGATGGTTCATGAGACACGTTGTCAGTATGTAATTCATAGATGAATTACAAGTCCTAAAGTTTCAGGAGGGCATATTCTTTTTCTTTTTTCATCTCCTATCTTGAAAAGGTAGGATTTGAATAACAAAATGCCCAAAACAGTTTTTTTTTCTTTGTTTCTTTTTTGAAAAATATAAATTATCCCAAAGTTAAGTTCATTATTTTCATTGTAAATTTTACTATTATGCCTGTTCTTGTTGCAGAGGAATTAAAATTTGTTTCTAAATCTGAACTAATGACAGTTATAGGAACAGCTTTTAGGGTAAGAACAGCAACTCCCCATTGCTGCATATTGGCTTACTGAGGGCCAGTCCAAACCACATTGAATTCAGGTCAGATGTCTTCCAATATCTTTAATGTGCTTTGGAACAGGCTCTACTTTAGGAGCTATGTTGTAAGGGTCGCTGGCTGCTCTGCTCTTTTCAGTTAAGTCCTGCTGTTGCTGCAGATTTGGAGAGCCTTATTTCAGTGTACTCTATACAGACAGGAGTAATGGAGTTGCTGTCTTCAGTGGCAGTTGTAAAGAGAACTGGAATGGAAGCAAATTACATTTTAATTTTAATCCCTTTTTTCTTACCTGGGCTTTGCCCAGGTGCCAGTGTTAAAACTACTTATAGTCTGCAACATGATGTAGGATCAAACAGACAATGTAAATGTAAATTATTTTTATTAGTCTCTGGTAATCTGATTACTATTATAGTGTATTAAGATAAAATTCTTAATACATTTTATTGGTCCAGAAGAGAAATCATTTGGGATATATTTTTGGGGAAAAAAGTGTGAAACTGGCAGGAAATTTGATGCCACGAAACTGCAGGTTCCATGAAGGCTGAGAAATGTACAACAGGAGGAGCCTTTTATGGTAGTGACAATATTTAACCCCCCCCAACCCTTGTAACATAGGAAATTAACTACTTAGATGCACCTAATCACATATGTGGAGAGGCCCAGATCAAATATTCTGCTTGTCTTCCTGTGATTGTTTTTGAAGCCCTTCAGCATTGTCACATTCCTAGTAAGTTTAGTTGTTTTCATTGTTCCTGACAGAACGTTTTGGGGGAAGTGGAAAAAGAAAGAGTGGACAATGTAGCATTTTGACAGCCCTAATTATGAATATTTAAGGAGCATTTAAATGCACTCTCTTTTATCACCTAATTTTCTATCAATGACAGCATTGAAAGCACTTGTCTCATTTTTCAAATCAAAGCTTCCTCAAGCAAAATGCTTTGAGACTGAATAGCTTGTGCATCCCATTAATCACACAGGGTGGGAAAAGCTCCATCAAGTATTTCAGATAGTTTGAAAAGTGCACAATTTTTGTGGTGTCATCTCATTCCATTTCTCACATATCTGTATTTTCCTCCTGAGAATGGTCTTTGTAATTCCAGCCAGAAATGATTTTGGATTTATCTTTCTTCATCAATGTGCCAATGAAGTCTGAATATTTCCATGCAAGATTAATCTCCAATTATGTTATGTATATGTACAAAAATGGAGCAGTTGGGCTTTGTTATGTTAAGGTTCTTGTTTGCTTCACTTCCAATTGATCAGGACTCAGCAAAGAAGCTCTACAGATGAGCCATGAAAGAGTCAATGCCCAGGCATTCAAAAAGGATTTCTTGATATGGAACAGAAACATTATTGCCAAATGTTCATGCTGTGAGAACAACTGTTGCATGCTGTGCTCAGAACTCATTCAGGCCCATGGTTATAAAATGGGCTCAAATTATTTAACCAAAGCAGTATTATTCTGACTTGCAGTGCCTTCACAGAAGACACTATCCTGAATCTCCCCCATATATTAGTGATCTACAGGGTAGGAGGTACACAATTGTCATGGCTGTAGAGGAGGTATATGTTCATGGATATGCAGATCATACCCATTAATGACTATGCCCTCTCAAGCAGTGTCCTTCTAGGATGCTTTGCTATAGAAGGCTGGCAGAGTGACTTCTAATGAGTCAGTCTATGTTCCCTCATGTTATTATGGTATTGTAAACTGTGAAGTTATATCATTTACACTGTTGAAATATATGAAAAGTGACACTAAGGAAAAGCTCACTTTTTCATTAAATTGCATCCTTTATCATGGTATTTGTAGTGCTACCAGAGGAGATTGGGGACAGTTTGTAGTCCAGTTCTCAAAGCTTGAAAAACATGGGGTTACAGCAAGGGCAGTGAGTGTTGAGTGAATCTGAAGATCAGGAACCATTTATCCTTATGCAGTCAATCCAAGAGTGGAAGCATTTACTGTGTGATTTTTCTTTTTTTCTTGTTAAATAGGACAGGGAGAAACTGGAAGATGTGATGCAGAAAGAGATGATGTATGCCTGGGAAAGGGGGAAGAAGGAAATGGATACCGGGAATAAGGGATTTGAAAGTGAAGTGTTGGGAGGGAACGGGAGAAAGGGAAGATAGGGATGGACTGGGTGGGCTCAAAAATAACAGAGTAAGAAAGAGAAGAAGAGGAAAAGGTAGAATTGGAACGAGAAGAAGAAAACTGAAGCTAAAGGCCTGAATGGGAGGGTGATATTAAAAAAGGTAAGAGAGTTTTGCTGGCTGTTAAAAGTGTATGGAAAATTCCTATAAAGTGAAATCCTATCTCCACTGAAGTCAGTGGCAAAATTTCGTTTGAGTTCAGTAGGGCCAGGATTACACCACTGAATTCATTAAAGATCCAGCCAATAAGATTTGTATAGAAACTACTCTGTAAACCTTATATTTTCAGTTGGTGAATGGGTCCACATGATTCACTATAGAATAACATCCTTTCTAGTGTTTTTAAGCCCCCAGTAGACTTTTATAGAAGAGATATAAAATTATATGGGATGCATGAGAAAACATAATTAACCCACAGACAATGTACTTCAAGTTCAATCACTAAAAACTTAGGTACCCATTAGTTAAGGAAGCTTTAGCCCCATTCACTTCCTACCTTGTTATCCTCCCAGATTTCATAGATTTTATTTAATAGATTTCACAGACATTAGGGCTGGAAGGGACCTCAAAGATCATCAAGTCCAGTCCCCTGCCCTAGGGGCAGGAAGTCAGCTAGGGTCAAAGGACCCCAGCAAGATAAACATCCAAATGTTTTTTTAATAAGTCCAGAGTAGGTGTCTGCACCACTTCTGGAGGAAGTCTATTCCAGGTCTTGGGGGCTTGGACAGTAAAGAATTTTTTTCTTATGTCCAGCCTAAAACGGTCTTGAAGGAGTTTATAACTGTTGGTCCTTGTTTTCCCTTGGGGCGCTCTGGTGAACAGATGTTCTCCCACATCCTGATGAACACCCCTTGTGTACTTATAGGTGGCTACCAGGTCCCCCCTGAGCCTGCGCTTTTCCAGACTGAAGAGTCCCATGGCTCTCAGCGTCTCTTCATAAGGCCTATTCTCTTGCCCTCTGATCATGCACGTGGCTCTCCTCTGGACTCTCTCAAGCTTCTCAACATCCTTCTTGAATTGTGGATCCCAGAATTGGATGCAGTACTCCAGCTGCGGCCTCACCAAGGCCAAGTACAGAGGGAGGATGACTTTCTGAGATTTACTTGAGAAGCATCTATAGATGCAAGCCAGGGTTTTGTTTGTTTTACCAGCTGAAACATTGCATTGGTGGCTCATATTAATCTGGTGGTCAATCATGACCCCCAAGTCTCTTTCAGAAGTGGTGCTAGCAAGCGTATCACTGCTAAACCTATAAGTATGCTGCGGGTTTTTTTCCCCCCTAAGGTGGAGTCCCTTGCATTTATCAGTATTGAATATCATCAGGTTTGTGTCTGCCCACTTACTAAGCTTATCCACATCAGCCTGGATCACTAGCCTGTCCTCAGGTGTGGATGCTATGCCCCAAAGTTTAGTGTCATCAGCAAACTTAGCTAGTGCACTTCTGACACCAATGTCCACATCATTGATAAAGATGTTGAAGAGAACCGGTCCAAGGAGAGACCCTTGGGGGATGCCATTGGTTACAAAGCACCATAATGATTCACTACCATCAACCACTACTCTGCGGGTCCAACCTCGGAGCCAGTTTCCCAGCCACCAGACTGTGGTGTAGCCGAGGCCACAGTTAGCCAATTTTTCCATGAGGAGGTCATGGGACACCAAATCATAGGCTTTTTTAAAGTCCAGGTATATAACATCAATCTCTTCTCCCTTGTCCAGGTGATACGTCACCTGGTCATAGAAGGAGATGAGATTGGTCAAGCAAGACCTACCCGCAACAAACTCGTGCTGGCTGTCCCTCAGGATGTTGCCCTCAGCCAGCTTGTCCAGAAGGGTCTCCTTGATAATGATCTCCAGAATCTTACCAGGGATTGAGGTCAAACTGATTGGCCTGTAATTCAAGGGATCTGAATTATGTTCAACTTCTTTAGAATTTTGTACAAACAACTTACCCACTGCTCATCTTTTGAGATATTTCTTACAAATAAGCTTCAACTCATTAAATCAGAACTTAGCTTTTCCCCCCGCTGTTAAAACCACTTCTAATTTTTTCTTTCTTGTGCCAGCTGTGCTATACAAGAAACATTTGTCAAAGTCAGATGTGTTTGTTTGCTATGTGAGTGCTCCAAGGTCAGAATTAAATAATATGTGAGATGTTGTGTAAAAAAACTGGGTAGGACATTCTTTTGGTATGTATCAGTGAATTGTGGGATGCAAAATGCTAGAAACTTTGACTAGAAGGTTTAGATGTGGGTTAATAAACACCTACATTTATTCTAAGGCTGCTAGATAAAAGTGGTCTGATGTCTTGAGGTGCTCGGGGTGTAGGTTATAGCCGTGTTGACCTAAGGACATAGGCAGACAAGGTTCTTTGGGTAAATCTGATATCTTTTATTTTATTAGACCAACTCAAATGGTTGGAAAAATTCTTCTTAGCAAGCTTTTGACCACAAGCACCCTTTGCAGGCTGAGGAAGCATCTGCAGATAGTCTGTGCTCTTCCTGGATGAAGTGGTAAATCAACCAGAGGCCAATATGTATGCCAGAGGCCAGTATGTGGCATATATACTGGCCTCTGGCTGCTTTACCACTCCATCCAGGAAGACCACAGATGCTTCCTCAGCCTGATGAAGGGTGTTTGTGCCCGAAAGGCTGCTAAGAAGAATTTTTCCAGCTATTTGAGTACAGCACAGGTAAGCAATAAGCAGGTAAGCAATAGGGGGCCCATTGGGCATCAGAGCCGGGGGGCAACAAAGGCGCCAGTCACAGGGCTCAAGTGCCTATACACTAATGCTAGGAGCATGGGGAACAAGCAGGATGAACTAGCACTCCTGCTTGCAGAAAACACTTACGACTTAGTGGGGTTAACAGAAACCTGGTGGGACTCTGCCCACGACTGGGCGGTACACATTGAGGGCTATACGCTGTACAGAAAGGATAGAGTGGGGAGGAGAGGGGGAGGGGTTGCGCTCTATGTCAAGGAGCATTATACATTGACCCTTATCAAAATGGAATCAGAGGAGGATAAAGTAGAAGGGTTGTGGGTTAGGATACATGGAGGTCAAGGGGAAAGGGATTTGGTGGTAGGGGTCTACTACAGACCCCCACACCAAGGGGAAGAACTAGATTTGGAACTCCTGAGGCAGCTCTTGGAGACCATAAAGACTAGGAAAGTGGTAGTCATGGGGGCCCTAAACTACCCTGACATCTGCTGGGAGACGCAGACAGCAAATTCCCACTGTTCACGAGGTTCCTATCCTGTGTACAGGACCTCCACCTGATGCAGAAGGTACACGGTCCCACTAGGGGGAATGCCTTACTGGACCTGGTATTGGCAACAGGGGATGACATGGTAGGGGACCTACAG
>NW_005843262.1:120374-126763 GCF_000455745.1 Alligator sinensis | reverse complement strand
GTGGGTGGCAAATTGGCGAGAGGGTCACACCCAGAGAGTCGTGGTGGATGGGTTGGTATCGACCTGGAAGGGCGTGGGCAGTGGGGTCCCGCAGGGTTCAGTCCTTGGACCGATACTCTTCGATGTCTTCATTAGTGACTTGGATGAGGGAGTGAAGTATACTCTGTCCAAGTTTGCGGATGATACAAAACTGTGGGGAGAAGTGGACACACCAGAGGGCAGGGAACAACTACAGGCAGACCTGGACAGGTTGGACAAGTGGGCAGAAAACAAGAGAATGCAGTTTAACAAGGAGAAATGCAAAGTGCTGCACCTAGGGAGGAAAAATGTCCAGCACACCTACAGCCTAGGGAATGACCTGCTGGGTGGCACAGAAGTGGAACGGGATCTTGGAGTCCTAGCGGACTCCAAGATGAACATGAGTCGTCAGTGTGATGAAAGTCATCAGCAAAGCTAACTGCACTTTATCATGCATCAGCAGATGCATGACAAACAGAACGAAGGAGGTGATACTTCCCCTCTATCAGACACTGGTCAGACCGCAGTTGGAGTACTGTGTCCAGTTTTGGGCGCCACACTTCAAGAGGGATGTGGATAACTTGGAGGGGGTCCAGAGAAGGGCCACTCGTATGTTTAAGGGCTTGCAGGCCAAGCCCTACAAGGAGAGACTAGGGCACCTGGACCTCTTCAGCCTCTGCAAGAGAAGGTTAAGAGGCGACCTTGTGGCTGCCTATAAGTTCATCATGGGTGTACAGAAGGGAATTGGTGAGGCTCTACTCACCAAGGCACCCCTGGGGGTTACAAGAAATAATGGCCACAAGCTAGCAGAGAGCAGATTTAGACTGGACATTAGGAAGAAAGTCTTTACAGTTAGAGTGGCCAAAATCTGGAATGGGCTCCCAAGGGAGGTGGTGCTCTCCTCTACCCTGGGGGTCTTCAAGAGGAGGTTAGATAGGCATCTGTCTGGGGTCATCTGAACCCAGAACTCTTTCCTGCCTATGCAGGGGGTCGGACTCGATGATCTATTGAGGTCCCTTCCGACCCTAACTTCTATGAATCTATGAATATTAACTCAGGTATAGAAATAATTGACATGAAATATTGGAGGCATTCACTTTGATTAATGAATCTGAATAAGAGATGTACATTTTACTATAATGACTACAAAATTAATGATAGAATATCATTTAACTATTTTTGCCTAATTTGTTGTGTTTTTTAAAAAATTATATATGCTCTAGCAAATTAGTTCCAGCATTCCAATAGTTGTATTTCCTTTTGCTTTGATCTTAAACTGAGTATTAGTGTTAGCCCCAACCCTATTGGTAAAGCTTCTAGTTTCTCTTTAACTGGAGAAAAATGGATGTTGTGTTATATGTGATCAATGTACCACACCCTATACGCAGCCCTTTGCAAAATCCTAGATCTGCCTGTGGTAAAAGCTAAGCTATGCTAACTTGTTCCTCTTTATCTGAGGATCTAAGTGGCTGCAGTTTAGCTTCCACTTACTGTGAGCAATTTCCACTTGAGCAATTTCCATGGAGCAGTTTTCCTGCCCTCTTTTACATCACAACGCATTGTTTGTATTGTATTTCTTAGCCCTACCTGTAGGCACCTTCATCTGAACATTTGGGACTTTATTTTCATAAAACATTAGACTATGCCTGATATTTAGTCTGCAACTTTCTGCATCTAAACTTAGAATTGTTGCAGTCTAGCCACTTGTTAGCTAGCTGTAGCTAAGGAAAGGTGAGATTGTAACATTTTTAAATGGAATTATTTATCTGCTTGTAAAACACCAAATAAACGTCTAACTTTCCCAAAAATTCAGACTTCAGCCCCCTGAATAACTGTAAGTTTGCTTCTAATACTTTTTAATTTTTCATATAAATAAATTATTTACTTCCTCAGTGAAAGTGAAAATCGGAGGACTTTAGCTATCAAATTGCTACTTACACTTCTATAAATATCTTCAATACATGTCCATCAAAACCCCAAAACTCCCTGAGGGAAAGGTATAATTTCCAATTTTCCACATGGAAAGAGAGGCCAGACAGCTAAGGCAAAGTAGAAAGACATCCTGCCTATTGACATGACCGTCCCAATTATGTCTGTGTTCCTGTGGGGGTGAGGTGAAGCTCTATAGGAGTGACAGGGGTAGAGGAAGGACTTGGGTTTAGCTTCAAGGAAAGGAGTAAACCCTAATGCTAAATAATTTCACTTTGAAATAAATGGAGACCCAATACATTTGACTGTTAGGGAGACTGAGTCTGGTTCTATTTTTCAATCAAAATTGTATGTTTTTGTTAATTGAAATGATTATCACCCCAGGCATATTGTGTTGTTCAGCTCAGTGTAAATGAGCTCACCAAATCATGTCCTTTATGGAAAAGGTTAAAGTGGGTCAAAAATAAATTGAGTAAGTGACCTTTTCCAGTAGTTTTCCCCTAGGCATATCATAATGTGTTGGGCTCCTAAGTAATCTATTTTCACTTTACAAGATTCTATTTACCGTCATGATTTGCAGCATTCTCCGAACATTGTAATTAATTTGGCTGAGTACTGTTGATCACTTCTCATGAGAGAGCCTTGAAGCACTTAATGTGCACCGGTGAAACAGATAACCATATTTCAAGTGTCATAAAGCAGCCAGTGCTTCACCATACCAACTGAATGAAAAAATCATTCCATGCCAAAAAATTGTATGACATTAATCACCTTTCTAGACTCCTGAGCCTGAGGCCTGGTGTTTGTAGAGAGGGAGGTGGAGAGAAACATTTCATTAGCTTTTAAAAAAAAAGATATGTGAAAAAGGCATTTAATTATAGCTTTTAATTTCTATTAACTGGAATTTGAAGTTAATGCTGGATATAAGACTAGGGACTGGTTAGACCTGTAAATATTGTACTGATTTGCATTTTCATTAAAGTGCTCTGGAAATGTACAATACTTTACCATGGTATGAATTATGTTGTAATTACTTTAAGACCTCTTTCTATGTTACCAGGCCAGAATAAAGGGGCAAATCACAATGGAGAGCTAAATCCACAAAAGGACTTAAGTGCGGCAGTACTCAGCCCCAACTAAACAGTCATTGGATAACAATAGTCAGTGGTGACGCATAGGGGGTGCATGTGAATCCTCTGAGAGCACTGGTGCACCCCCTGACAGGCCATGCTCACTGCTTAGGCGACAGGCGGGGGGCAGGCGGGAGCGCTGGTACTCCCCCTGTGAGCGCTGGCCACGGTATGGGAGTGCCGCGGCCACTTTGCAATCAGCTGTGGGGGGACCCCCCCTACGGTCAGTGAGATTGGCCACAGGGGGACCTCTGCCCCGTTTGCTGACTGGTTGCTGGGGGTGGGGCATGTGTGGCACCAGTTGCCCATGACAAGTCATTAGTACAGGTATTGGAGCCCTATTTTTCCTTTTCCTCCTTGTGTTGCCTAAATGTAGTGAGACTCTTCTGGTTTTCCCTTGTGTGCTTTTGATCTTTTTCAGGACTGTTTATGCATTCTACATTATGGAGTCATTGTTGGGGCGGGGGGGATTTGTTGTTTTTTTTAAGGGAATAATTTTGAGAGCAGGGACAGGAACCCAGGTCTCTCTCCTTCCAATTGAGTGCTTTACTCACTAGGATACAAAGTCAAACTCCTTGCTGCAACCTACAGGGAAAAGGTTGCCTCCTCCAACTTTCTATAGGCGGATGATGAGTATTACACTATCCTGTGGAGTGGAAAATGTACGTTTGAATCCCTTCAGGTCTAGATGAGCCAAGAACCCAGCTCTCTCAGTTCCTAAGGGTATGCTCTAACACAGGAGTTTTCAACCTTTTGGAGTCAATGTACTCCCAGTGGCTGGTCGAGAAGGCAGGAGTCACCCAGTGGCCAGATGGGCCGGGGGGGAAGGGTCTCCCAGCGGTTGATTGGCAACTGTGGGAGGGGGTCCCCCAGCGGCTGATCAGTGCCCCGGGGGGGCATAGCCAATCAGTGAGCGTGCTGGTGGCACAGTGACGGTGGAAGTGCCAGCAGAAGTGCTGGCAGTGGAAGTACCCCCTGAGGCTGCCGAGTACTGCCTGAGGCCATCCCAAGTACCCCCAGAGGTATGCGTACCCCTGGTTGAAAACCCCTGCTCTAACTATTGCACTCTTATGCAAAAGGTAGGCTGGGCGGTTACTCCTCTTACAGCTGTTTTTCTTGAGTCTCTCACTCTTCACTCATGTTTTTGAATGAACGTGGCCTTGGTTGTTATTGTTTGTATTGAGCTAAGTGTTGTTGGTGTGTTAGATATACCCTGAAAATGCTGACCAAATCAGGCGCCTCTGGGGATTTAAGTGGAGTTCAGGTGCTGCTCTGCTTCATGTCTGGGTTGCAGTGGAGTTTAAATAAAAGTTAGACACCTAGGTGCTCGGACAGAGGTGCTTCTGTGCCAGATGAGAATCCAAAGTCTAGGAACATACAAAACACTGCAGTCCAAAATATAGGGACCTGGTTAGTTTTGTAGCTGCTGGAGCAGAGATAGTCTCGATTGCTTTTAGTGACCCAAGTGACAAAGATATGCCTCAGCTGTAGTTAGGTGCCTAGTTTGCCTATTTATATCTAGCTCTGAGACCTTTTGTGAACTTAGTCCCAGATCCAATGTTGGCTATAAACCCAAGATTCAGGCAGTTGGCTCACCCATAGTTGGATCTGTGAAGACAAAAGTCCTGACTGCACTGCCTCATGCCTTGTAAGGATCTTTATATCTCTAGTGTGATTTTAGTGTAAACCAGATTCAAATGATTGCTTTTATACCCAGACAAGGTTATTTGGGTAAATCTGATATGATTTATTAGACCAACTCAAATACTTTGTCTACCTATGTCCTTAGATCAACACGGCTACAACCTACATCCCTGCTTTTATACCCAGGCACTGACGACTGTACAAGGTCAATTTATTTAGCCCTTTGTTTTTTTAATCATTCTTTCAAATTCTGATACCACCACACAATTCTCCAGAGAAAAAGAAGTGATTTGATAATGGTCTTTCCTGGCATGGTATGTATTAGGTCAGCATATGCTAGGGACTCTGAGCTCCATCAGGACTTATACTGAAATAACTGGAATTTCTGAATGGAAAAGAATATAGGATCTGGTCAGTGACTCTAACTGTCCTTCCTTTGCCAATTCTTATTCCATCAAGATTTAGGCAGCAATTAGGAAATGATGGAATTTAATAAACTGCCCATAAGGCAAGCCATCACTTCTATTTCATTTCACTTTTGCAGTTCCTTCCATACATACTGTAGCTGCTCCAACATTTACCTTTAAAGATTTCTTGAAGCCCACTTTGGGCAAATTCTAGCCCCAAAATGCACCCATACTCCCTAATTCTGTAAAAACTGGGGTATTTTTTTGTTAGCAGAACTTGGCCTCTGGGAGTTTAAAATTATTTTAGGCATGTTTAATTTTGAACTGATCTAATATGATATATTATGTGTATGTTTTATAAGTGTGTGCATGAGCATACACACACACACAATGTACGGAAGCTGAATTTTGTTTCATGGCTATTTTGTTTTGATATGCAAAACCACTGTCAAAACTTGGCTTAGTTTAAAACTGTTGCCCTATGGGGTCAGGCCAACTCTCAGGATCTCAATACTGCGCTGTTAGACAGGAGGGTGTGACACAATTGCACATATACAAACACACAAATCAATTAGGTGCATACACACACACACTACCAGCTCAGGCACATACACATCCAAACCAGCCTAGGCACATGCATACCTATCACCAATTCAAGCACATACACTATACACCCCAAAAGTTAAATACAGATCACTAATTCGTATATCATGCACACAATATATATACACATATATATACACATATATATACACACATATATATATATATATATATATACACACACACACACACAAAACCCACCTACACATACACACAGGTAAGTTCCTAACTTGGATGGTACAGTGTGTATGTGTGTGCTTAGAGTACCTGGGATACTTGGGGGAAGGTTCAGGTAAAAGAGAGAGAGTTAAAGTGAAGGGAGTGAAAGTTGCCAGAACTGGGATTAGAACCAGCGGACTACAGAGAAGCTGACTGAGGAACTGAGGCTTGGGTTTTTTTAAGGTAGACTCAGGCTGGAAACTGAGGCAGACAGCTGAGATATTGGGGATGGGGAACAGATAAGTGGTGGCAAGGAGGAGACAGCCAGGAAAGAAACTGAGGCAGAAACCTGGTTGCTCAGGGGAAAAGGAAAAGGCAGTGGGGATAAGACAGTGGCAAGGAAACAGAGGGTTTGGAGGCCAAGAGGAGCTCAGGACAGGTGTTGGAGGTGGCAGTGAGCCAGAAGCAGGAGAGGGAGAAATGAGACAGAAGTTAGAGG